>NW_008796217.1:3019206-3021424 GCF_000699145.1 Aptenodytes forsteri
CCAGTACTGAGCCCTGGGGAACACCGCTTGTGACTGGCCGCCAACTGGATGTAACTCCATTCACCACAATATTATAGTGCCTTTCACCTTCTCCTTTTGCATTCTTGACAGAAACAGTTTTGTCTTTTTTCTCCCCCCAGCCCTTTTCCCTCTCTTAATTTGGAAAAATAATAAAGCTGTAGCACCCAGCCACCCACTGACTTCAGGGTACTCAAAATAAGTCTTTGTAAAGTCAGGGAAGGTGGGAACTCGAGTTAGAAATCCAGAGTTCAATCAGGAAGTGTCTTGTGCTTTTTAGTCTTTGACACATGTCTAAGCAAGCTAAACTCAGATGACTGTTGATGTGTCTATTTCCTACATGTCATTGAAATGCTGCTCATAATGAAGGGACAGTCTTAAGTCAATATTTTTAACAGTGGAACCTCCTCCGGTGTCTACTTTATCTGTGTTTAAATATCTGGTCAGTTGGATTCATTGAACACTAGGCAATTTGCAATGGAACTGCTGTAAATATTTTGAAAAAACCCACACTGTTACAGTGTGTTCAAAACTATCATTTAAATAGGCACCAAGGTATGAATTTAGACCAAGGGGCATTAGTGTTTTTTTAAAAGGCAATAAAAACAAATCTTGGCTTAATTTTTTCTGCTATTCTGGGAGGCATAAACAAAAGCAGACTCTTGGGTGCACAAAATATGCTGGAAATATTTACTCAGAACTAGTAAGACATTTAAAATACTCTTTTTCTATTTATAAAATTTTGCTAATTCTTAAGAAATGAGTGTGAGGAAGACTTGCAGTCTGTCTGCATAAGTCTGCTGCAGGTATACTCACGTACAGCTCAAGAACACAGCCTACACCTTCATTTGCAACCTGCTGCATTTGAAGAAATGGAAATTATTGGATATGTTGCTGCCACTGATCACAAACATTTGAGTAGTAAATAATAATAAAATACTGCAACAGCTTAAATGCTGCACATACACTTGACAGATACATACCTCTTCTGAGAGGTACGGAGGCACCCATTTGCCGACCTGACGCAACCTCTAGAGAGGTGTGCTGCTTACCGGGGGCCTGTATCAGGGATGTCACCGAGAGGCTACCAAGCCTCGTACAATCCACTGACTATTATCCGCTGCTGTTGTTCCATGTGGGCACCAGTGATACAGCCAGGAGCAGTCTGAGGACTATCAAGAAGTGCGTGCTCGAGCCTGGTGGGAGAGGGATTAAAACAAAGAAACAAACAAACAAAAACAGATTTAAAAAGTTATAACACAAAACCGGAAAAGTATTACCTCACCCAAGCATGCAACACTGGGGATGGCCACGATGCGCGGGTCCCTCGAGCCTTCCCAGGCCTCTTGCTGGTATCTATTGGTTGCCTCCTGTTTCATTTGCACAGAACTTGAAGCAACTGAGTATCTTTTGCAGGGAGAGCATTTCCCAAGGGTAATTGGGCAGCTTTCGTATCAAGGACACAATGATGTCATTTTTCAGAGCTGAAAGCTCCAGCATCTCATTTAGGCTGTGGACGCTCTGCTTGAGCTGTAAATTCAGAGACGTGTACCTGGAACACAATGTTGCATTTATTTTGACAGCTTTGCTTTCATTTGCAGAAATGTTCTGCTATATCAGAGGGCACCTGGAATATATTTTCCTTTTGCAAAAATGATACATATTTAGCGGTAACTACCTTAATCATCAGCTACTACATTGTCCCTGTGGAATCCTACTCTAATCTAGCCACACTTTTGCAAAAGGTCACTGATGATATTTCTTTTAAAGTCTTCTCAGAGGCAATGTTTTTGTTGTTGTTTTCAAGAAAATTTTTGGCTTACAGAAAGATAATTAGTTCCTACCTTCCTACATTCAGCTATTTTTTTCTTAAACAGTAAAAAAAAAAAATTCTTTTAAGAAAGAAAAGAAAGAACTAATAGCTTTACTGAGTCAAAGACCACATGTGAGAGACAACTTCTGGAGAAATGCAGCCTGCTTTTTATTATTAATTATTTATCCATTTTGGTACAAACTCACAATATCCTTTGCTTGTTCTAGTCTTTTTCAGTCTCCTTGTCCTGTAATAAGGTCTTTTAATTTTCTTTCAGTGTAAGAACTGGAAGGAAAAGACCTGGTTATAGTGCCTTTCACCTTCTCCTTTTGCATTCTTGACAGAAACAGTTTTGTCTTTTTTCTCCCCCCAGCCCTTTTCTCTTTC
>NW_008796217.1:3025344-3066978 GCF_000699145.1 Aptenodytes forsteri
GGGGCTCTGAGCAACCTGATCTAGCTGAAGATGTCCCTGCTCCTTGCAGGGGACCTTTAGAGGTCCCTTCCAACCCAAACTATTCTATGATTCTATTAGAAAGATTTTTTTTAACCTAGGATCAGAAGAATAAGGCCTCTTAAAGCATTGTGATGATGCCTGATAATGACCACACATACAGGTCGATGTCGGGCTTTCTCAAAAGAAGGATATCCAAGAGCACAGTGCAGCCAAAGCTTGGAGAAAACTAACCATCTCACTTCAATAAGCATAGCTCAGGAAAGAAAAGGGTATTTTAAAAAAGACAAAGACTGAATTTAATTTCTTCACACTCTAACCCTCTTCACAAAGCTGAGGACTGCCTCAGGCAGCCACCGGTTGCAGGAGCACTGACAGTGTAGATCCGGGCACAGGTGCACTCTGTAAGGTCAAACTTGACACAAAAGACTTCAGCTGCTTCTCCCAGCTCAGCCCAGGGCTCAAGCACAGGAGCTGCCTCACACATGGTACTGCATAGCCCCAGGTACGGAGACTTCTGTGTACACATCCTGTGGCTGTTAGTATAAATTGAGCTGACATTAACTCCTGTGTAAGAGAATATGTCTGCCATTTTTAAGCACACAGTGGTAAGGATAGATGTCTGTGGGAAGACACTGGTGAACAACATCAATTTCATGAAGCTGGTCTGTATTTGCATTACCAAGGTGAGCTCCATTTCTTAAAAGCAACAGTGCACACAATTAAGGGGTTTTCTTAGTGTGGATTATACCAGGCTAGAGTCTGAGCATTACTTCTAATTCCCAAATTAACTTTGCTATGAAGAAGAAACCTGCCAGAGGTGACCTGGAATTTTATGTGAACAGTCTTTAGCTATCATGGAACTCAGGGATCTTGAGAAAATGTGGGTTGTTTCTCATTTGCATTATGAAGCAAAATATTGTTGGGAGAAATATGCAAAATTTCATCCTTGAAAATGTTTCTATATCTTTAGCCACAGATTTTTAATTTAATTAGAACCTGCAGATATTATTGTGTCCTCTGTCTGTGCAGTCTTTGTGTAATGAGCAAGAATATTTCGCTTTCTTGCATCTTATTAAAAACAGAGTTTAGCAACTTGCAAAGCCAATGACCATTCTTCACCCAAAGAAAACAAGAAATGCAATGAACAGTGTCCAAAGCAGCAATATATTGTGGCTTCTGCTGTTTGCATTTTGGAAGTAGAGTGTGTCAAGCTCAGGATGCCATTTCCATCACAACAGCACCTCACAGGCTGCGCTGATAGAAAACCTGATATGCCTCACAATAATAGTACTTCAAAGTATATAGGAAACCATTGGTTTTTCTGTGCATGTTTTGCCTCTCATTCTGTATCCTTGGCACATGTAGGCTGGTGCTGAAATTAGGGCAATACTCAAGAGCAAGTTTCATAGACTCAGATTCTTGTCTGAACATGAAAAATGACAGAGTAATTAAAAATCACTTAACTGAAGCTGCTGCAGAGGTTGATGCTTGGAATTACTGTGGAATATGGTCTTGCTCTGACCATTTTCTGGGTGTATGACTGACTCAGAGGGATCTGATCCTACCCTACTTACAAAGGAACAAAGACAAAAGATAAACACCCTGGTGGAACTCTTGTCAGTGAGAGGAAAATTAGTTATCAAATTTTAATAGACCTTGACATTCAAATAAAAGCAAAGAGGAATCCATCGCTAAAAAGTTCACCCCAGATTTTATACTGGACACAAGTGTTAGTTGGATAGGACTAGTTAAAGATGAATCTGTGTGTACAGGCTTGATTCTTTATATCAGGATAAATTTTGTCCTCGGATATGTATTTACTAAGATGTGCTGGTGCAATGAAAGTGACATGGCTTGCACCATTAACTGTTCTCTGCAAACGTTTCAAGCAAGTTGACATATGAAATAAGAAAGGATGCTACTATACAGATCTTACTTAGCTGTGCCATATGGGATCATCATACCAGGCTGTATCTGAGCATGTGTAGTATTGTAGTTGATGCCATGGGATATTAAACAAGACAGATCTGGAAAAATCATAAAACTTTGGATAAGTTTTATATAAACATAAGACAGACTGAAAGATTCTACTCTGCACCTTAAAAAGAAAATGCAACACATTACTCTGTTTATTTTTTTAATTGTCCATTTGCTCAGGTAAAAGTGAGGATGAAGTGAAGTGGGGCATGTCTTCACGATCAGCTCTTTCCAACCTCATGGGGCAAAAGTTGTAAAACATGAGAATATGGAGGGATTCTTGCAAAAAGGAAGGAAGGGAAGGAAAATTTACAGCACTGGTTCTTGATATTGGCCGTGACTGCCTGTTTTTGCTACAGACATTAGCAATTTTCAAGATGGACTAACCCAGGATCTGTCTTTATACTGCAAGACCTAATGGTTGCTTCTTTGTTTGGAGGTCTGTGAGCATAAAGCATGCTAACATCACGATCTGAAGAGCAGTTAAATCAGCAGTGAAAAACACAGCTCAGGAAGCCCAGCCAAATGAAATAGATAGTGGTTCAGTTTAACGTCTGTGAGGATAAATTTACTTTTCTGAGTGTTGCCTTATTTATTCTTTTCTTGACTTGGAGAAGCTATTTGAAATCACTTTTTCATTTTTTAATGCAAACCCTATTTTTATTGCTACAAAATTATACAGAAATACATGGCAAACTGCCTTGAAATCATCATACCCACACGGAATTGGCGAAAAGCCCAAATCCTCCACTTCACTTTGCAAGTGAGAATTTTCTCACAGCTCCCATTCCAGCTTCCTTCTAAGACAAGGCCTTGACCCCAGAGGCCTCTGGGACTGCTCACTGAAAAATGAAACAATGGGAAAACTGGGTATCTTAGAGGACCACATTTTGGAAAGGAACGAAAAAAAATTCTGAGGATCTTCTCTCTTCTTTCTTTGCTTTGTTTGCTTTACAATTGCAATAAAATAGGTAAGACAATGCACAGCATGTGGGCACACTAATCCGAAGACAGCACTGCTGCTGGTTTGGCAGACAAGACGACCCTAACAAGGGTAAAAGATCGTCTGCCTGCTTTCAAACAAAGGGCAGCACTAACAACCTTGACATAACCTTGATTTTAGCAAGATGTTTGACACGGTCTTGCACAATATCCTTGCTGACAAGATGGTAAGGTACTAACTGGAGAGGTGGACCATAGGATGGGTTGAAAGCTGCTAAACTGCAGAACTTAAAAGGTGTGATTACTGGCCCAAAATTGGTAGCTGGTCACAAGTGGGGTTCCTCAGGGATCGATATCAGGTCCAATACTATGCAGCCTTTTTATAAAAGACGTGAATGTACCCTCACCAAGTTGGTGCATAACACCAAAACTGGAGAAAAGTAGATACCCTTAAAGGAATACCCACCATTCAGAGAGACCTCAGCAGCTGGAATATTGAACCAGCAAGAATTGCATGAGATGTAACAAAGGTAATTGTAAAGTCCTGAACCTGGGACAGAATAATCCCAAAAAAACAAATAGGCTGGGATCTGGGTGCTTGGAGCAGCTCTGCTGGAAAGGCCCAGGGGGTCTTGGAGGGCAGCAAGACAGCCAGCAGTGTGCACTTGCAGCCATGAAGGCAAAACACATCCTGGGCTGCATTAGCAAGAGTAATAGCAGATCAAGGGATGTGCTTATTCCAACCTCCTCAACACTTGTTAGGTTATACCAGGAGTATGGTGTTCAGTTTTGCTCCCCCCAGTTCAGGAGAGATGTTGAAAAACTGGAGAGGGTCCAATGGAAAACTACTGAGATGATTAGAGGGCTGAAGAACTTGACATATGAAGAAAAGTTAAAGGAACTTTCAGCCTAGAAAAGAGAAAACTCAGGGGATATAATCACCGTCTTCCAGTGCCTGAAAGATAGTTATAGAGAAAATGGAGATACTCCCTCAACAAGGACGCACAGTGACAGCTCAGGAGGCAATGGACAGAAGTTGCTTCAGGGAAAATTTTGTCTGGATATAAAAAAAATTCATTGTGAGAATGCTGGAACAGGCTGCCCAAAGACACGGTGGCATCTCCCTTGCTGCAAATATTAAGTCTTGGCTTGCTAGGGCCCTGGATAACCCACTTTCAACAGAAGGCTGAAACATATGCTCTCCAGAGATCCTTTCCAGCCTGGATTTTTCCACCACTCTGTGATCCTGAGTTAAAGTATTTGACTTGCTTTCTTTTGACTTGGAAGTCAGATTATACATAAGAAAGATATATGAATCAGCAACACATTGCCATCCCACAAATACTGGCTTTAAATTGCCATATTGAAGCATCCATTTCCCCACTGATTTCAACATTTGCTCTTGTAGACTTTTCTGCCTCTTTTCTATCACCTCATCCTTCTGAAGAAAAAAACAGTGTGCTACTGGGCACTGGAGCTTCTTGCTATAAAAATTATTTTAATACAGCAGTTGTGCCCAGACTTCACATTGGGATCAAGAAAGCAAGCACAGATTCCAAGGAAGGAAACATATTTTTGATTAACAAAAATGGTATGAAATGTCATTAAACACATAATTATTCTCTAAGTAAAAATGCCTTGGAAAAAAAAGATTATGGTAAACTAAGCACATCTCTCAACATGTGTGCAGCTGCACTATTTCCCGTTGATTTTAAAAGAAATTACTTAAGGCACACGAGTATGTGGTGAGCAAGAAAAGCCAGATTCCTTTCAGAAAACTCTTCCAAAAAGCAATGAAAGGATCTTTGAAAGGCAAGTTAAAATACAAAAGAGAAACAACTGGTGTATCTGATTTTAAAGCTGAACTAAAATTGCTTGTGATGTTGTCTGTCAAACAGTCTGGGTCCCATTCTTGCAAGGACTCATGCCGGTAATGGGATCACTCACATGCACAAAATGCAAGTAGTATATAAAATATATGCAAAGTCACTGACCATCAGTTACATTTGCTCTTCCTCACTATTTTAAGACCCTGTGTCCAGGATGCTGTTCACCATGGCACCTCAATCTATCAGAACAGAAAAAGCTTTCCCTGCTTCCTAAAATATCACAGATACTCTCATTACATCTCCTCACTGATTTCTTCCAGACACGGGCATAGAAATTCCTGATTTTGTGCAGTACCCAAACACCTATCGTACACAGGCATAGAAATTCCTGGTTTTGTGCAGTACGATGGGCGCTTTTTGATTTAGCACCTTGAATGTTTTTTCTTGAGATGTAAGAGCAGTTGCTCTTTATACTTTTCAGCTAGTTTAGTAACGTTGTGCGAAAGAGTATTAGCTGACAACAAGAGCTGCTTCCATTCAGTTACTGCTCCAGGCTTCATCACTTCTTCAGACATGTCTGTTGTGCAGGAGGCATAGAAGTTTGTGTCTCATATTGGCATTTGACTTTTAGAGGTATCAAGTAAAATGCCCAAGAGGAGAATGTGTCTGACATTGCCAGCTTCAGTAATAGTGTCCTGTTGATATTTCCTCCTTTTAAGGCTTCAAGTTTCCTTTGGAAAAAAAATAAAATTATTCATTTGTGATGACTGTTTGGTTTCTGTATGTCACTATAATTTCAAACCTTCATACTCTTCTTTAGCCAAACATTTCCAAAAGTGTCACATTCTATGGCTTCAGATGAACTGATGTAAACCCACACATTAACTATTTGCTACCTTTTCTTCTTTCTTTTTCCTTTCTGAAACTCCATTACAATAACTTGCTGCTGTACTTATCACAACCAGATTTTCCTCCCAAGTCTTGCATTTGGCAGAACCAAGTGCAACAAACACTGAGTGACAGGTACAACTTGGTTGCCTGGTGCTTTGTCACATTCTGGGACCTTAGGATCCAGCTCACCTAGAGATCATCTGAGTAAAATGTTTTGTCATGACCCGTGGGCATCATTTGTCTGTGTTCACTTGGGTGATTTCACATTATACATGCCAAATAGTGGGCCAAATTCTCAGCTGATCTGCTTTGCTGGGCTTAAGTTGAGAGTGGGGTTAAGTGACGAGCATTATGCCATTTTTGCATCCAACTGGCTATAGTAGAGCTTAAATTTCTTTAAGTAGCATTGCTGTTGTGTAGTTAGGCTCAACGCACGTGCAAACAAATGCAGTTAGCTACAGAATAGTTTTTCTCTGTTCACAAAGTCTTCCATCTGCACATACCTTGGCCCATCTTGGGCCAGTTATGGTGAACCACTCCTCAGTTCTGGTCAAAGAATAGCTTGAGAGAAGCCCACAACTGTGGTGTTTCTGCTGAATATCTAATTATCATCAGAAAATGTATTAATTTTTAACATGATTTTTTTCCCCTTTGTCTCTCATTTTCTCTTCAAGCATAAGAAAAGCATTGAGTCACCACTTGACCAAGTAATTTGTAAATTTTTTCAAGCAGATGTCTAGCCTACACTTATAAATGAAACAGTAATAAGAATGGTCTCCAGCCTGATTAATTTACCACTGTGGATGTCTTAGCAGTTCTTCAACAGGCAGTTCTGCATATGCATGATTCATTACCAGTTAAGAATAATATTTGCTTTTTATATATTTTCTTTGACATAATCAAATTTAAAGAAGTTCAATCATCAATCCAGTTTGACTCATCACTAAGTTTCATTCCCCTCCTCATACGGACCCTGATATAAAAGCAAAAATACAGAAAAAGCCCATCCCCAGATAAAATAGAACTTGTACACATACTTAGAATTAAAAAAAAAAAAAGGTAAAAAATAATACCAAGATCTTATATTAGCTGATCAATATAAAATTTTTCATTTTATCAATTAAGGAACTGATTTAGTTACAAGGTGGTAAAATGACTTGGTCCAGAGAATTGCAGCCAGAATGCAGAGCTGGGGGAGCAGTTTGGGAAGGCTGAATCGGGCCCATGCTCAGTCCACAAGAGTGATCTATTGCTCTGTGACTACTTTCCCTCTAGCTGTAGCCAGCAAGCTATGCTACACTCAGGTACATTCCTGAATTGCAGCTGTATTATGCCTTGGACAGAAGTCAGACACTTTTCTGAAGGGGTTCCAGTAAGGCCTTAGATGCTGATCATGCCAGGAAATATTGTCTAAAAAAAGCTAAATTTAAACCCCATCACTGTTAATATCAGCTTTGCAGCAAAGAGACTGAAGAGAAGACCTCAGAGACACTCTTCAGAGAGTTTCTGGGATTTTAATCCCCTTGGTAATCAGTCCTGCTCCACAACAGTGCTGGGGAACAATTACCAATCACATACTGAGGAAGTTTTACCGATGCAGGGGTTTAAATAAAGCAAGTTGTTGAAGCCTCTTCTCACTGTTACCACTGCCAACTCAGCAACGTTGGTAACAGCAAGGGTGGGAACTTTTTTTTGGAAGACTTTTCTTAGAAGAGGGCTTATATACAGCTGTAACTTCATTTGAACCCTGTAGAAACATGATCACAGTAGCATAGATAAAATCTTAAATTTAAGCTTTTGTTTCCATTTTGCCTCATGAAATTCTTGCTCTGTTTCAGAGCAGGAAGCCCAGTCATCTGTTTGGTCTGAGAGAAGAGCATAAGTATTTAAGGCAAATAAAAGCTTTTAGAGGTTTAATGGATAATCTTTTATAACATTTAAGAGTACTAACTTCACAATGTTCTGTCAGCATCTGCTTATTTGGAAAACAAAGTAGTTTCAAAGAAAAGCTCAACCCAACTGCTCTAGATGTTCTTGGGGACATGTTCTTGGGGAATGTTAATATTTACAGCTAAAGTTTCTCTCATATGGTTGTGTGCGCTTTGATGTAGTTTAAGTTATTATCAGATATAGTCATTGGTTTTAGTATGCCTAGATACATTTGAATTTAAAGAGAATTTAAGAATTTAAAATATTCCTGTGGAAGAAAGCATGGTGACTTACCCTCAGAATTGTATGGTTGCATCCTGTCCTTCTTTAAAGACAGTATTTACTCCTTAGATCAGTGAGCTTTGGAGAACAAAGAACAAAACTCTATACGTTACTGAAAATTAAATAGCAAACAAAAATCAATGTGTTTAACAGTGTGATGAAATGTGGAGTTGCAATCATTTCTAATTTATCCCTGAGAACAAATAGTTTTGCCATGCAGTAAGGTGACAAGGTCCACAACTGTTTTTTTTAAAAAGTGCCAAGAGTTTACTAGGGCAAAAGAGCCCTTTGTGGCGCTTTTGAAATATGGGAAAATGGCACACGAGTCATGTCACAGCCAGACAGGCAGAAAAGAAGAAAAAGGCTAGAGAACCTGGCAAATGTTCTTTCACTGAAATGTTTAAACTCTGAAAAAAAATATTTTAGATAAATATTCATGGATTTGGAACAGCGAAGTAAAATAACAGAGCTTAAACGACTGACAATATCAGATTTTACTATTTGGCTTGGTTTTGCTGTACATTTTGAGCATTCTCTTTTGTATTTTTTATGTCCTTACCTCTCCATTAGACCTTTCTCATTGCCTTCAATTCCACCTTTTCATTGGTCTCATCATCTTGTTAAGTCTTAGTTTTCTGTAACATGCTAAACCTATGGGAGATGCATACTTGAATAGATGATTGCCAGACAGATGAGCCTACAGGTGATGGAAGTACTAACTACGCCAAGCATGCCATTCTCAGAAGCTGTAACACCATTTGAAACATCACCAAGCTCTGAGACAGGTTTTTTTCGAGGCTTACATCATAGGTTTGGGTCTGCCTTCTGATTTCTGAACTCCTCTTGCTCGCGAGCATGTAGATGTGGCTATAGTCTTGCTCTGAACCTCCTAAGAAAGAAAGGCTCTCACCCACTCATTAAGTCATGTCTCCAAACAATTGCCTAGCACCCTATCCACTATGGGGTAGCCCTAGCTCCAGGAGATCACCATCTCCCTTGCTGAGACTTAGGGAAAAGTGGTAGATAAAAGCAGCAACAGAATCACTCTGCAATTTCCCTTCCCCATTTTCCTCCTCTGCTTTCAGATCCAGGGGGAAAATCAAAGGAGTGGACTCAAATGAGCAGCTCTTATCACTCCCTGCCATCCTGTGAGGACCATTTGGGGTCCTTAGGGGAACATCTGCTGGCTTCTCTAACTTCTGCGTCTCCCTAACTACTTTTCCTCAGAATGGAGGAGAAGGGCTGGCAGGCAATTACCAGGGAAAATTAGAGAAGGCTGCTGTCACTGGGAAGCTGTCTGCAGGTTTCTATAACCCGTGACTCCCAGACATATCTGGACATGTTGGCAGGATTTATGCATGCTGGAACTATTCTGGTGGCTACAGTGAGCAGTCCCACTGAAGGACTTCTACGTCAGATTCACTTCAGAGTGATACTTAACTCCTAGGCACTATGCTTCTCCTTCTTTAATATAAAAGGACAATTAGAATATAAATGTTTTACAGTAAAATCTATAATAACTTATGTACAAAATAATACTAATTAAAGATAAGACATGCTAATGGCATCATTCTTACAGAGATGGCTTTTAGTCAACACAACAATATTTGAAACAAGGTATAAGCTTTCCAGGATAATTTTGTTAGCAACATTTTCTGTCCTCTAATTTTAGGACACTTGTAGCAGAAATGGTGGGTTTTCACAAGTAATTTTGTTCCGGCTTAATGTATGACTGCTAATTACATTGAATATGTGTGTTTGTTCTAGTGCATCAAGTTAAATACATGAACAGAAGCTGTTTTAAATACCTTCTCTCTGAATGGTTATTTCTGGCTAATGTTATCACTATGTAGTTATTTCAGGTTACAATGAATTCTGTGAATTATCTTTATAGTTTCTTGCTTCCATTGTACTTGTCTATTTGTGGCCACTTTTTTCACAATTTCTTTCTTTTTTATGAACATACAACGTCCCCAGTATGTGATTTATGGCAGCATGCACTGCTGTCATGCAGACCAATAGAAAACTTGCAATCTTGTGTTATAAGTTATCTTTTGCTGGAGTCATAACATGGGCCACTTGCTTGAATGTCTGAATAAATCTTTCCACTAATCCCCTTTTGAAGAGTAGAAAGGAGTGGGTGTGACATGTTTGACATTTTTTTCTTCTGACAAATGGTTGATAAGCTTCATGTGTATATTGGATGAAGTTTCCTCCATTGCACAATTTGTCCAGAGTCTCCCATCCTTAAAAACAAGCCTTAACAGGTCCATCATTTGAGCAGAAAAAAACAGAATTTGTAGAGTCCTTCAGGTGATCCAGGATGAGCATCCACCACAATCAAACTGACATGAACCTTATCAGGCTTAGTATATGCCACCCAGATTGCCACTGGGCTCTTGAATGCTTAAAGTGGTGACACAGAGTGTATCAGGGATGCATTGCATTGACTGATGTGGCTTTCTTGTCTTCTGTTGGTGTATCAATCCTTTTGCCACAAAAAAATTAGATGTTCTGGGTGTCGTGGTTTAACCTCAGCTGGCAACTGAGCACCACGCAGCCACTCGCTCACTCCTCCCTGGTGGGATGGGGGAGAGAATTGGAAGAGTAAAAGTGAGAAAACTCATGGGCTGAGATAAAGACAGTTTAATAGGTAAAGCAAAAGCTGCACACACAAGCAAAGCAAAAACAAGGAATTCATTCACTACTTCCCATCGGCAGGCAGGTGTTCAGCCATCTCCAGGAAAGCAGGGCTCCATCACACATAACGGTTACTTGGGAAGACAAACGCCATCACTCCAAACGTCCTCCCCTTCCTTCTTCTTCCACCAGCTTTATATACTGAGCATGATGTCACATGGTATGGAATACCCCTTTGGCCAGTCTGGGTCAGCTGTCCTGGCTGTGCCCCCTCCCAGCCTCTTGTGCACCACCAGCCTTCTCAGTCGGTAGAAGCTGAAAAGTCCTTGGCTAGCGTAAGCACTACCTAGCAACAACTAAAACATCGGTGTGTTATCAACATTGTTCTCATCCTAAACCCAAAACACAGCACTGTACCAGCTACTAGGAAGGAAATAACTCTATCCCTGCTGAAACCAGGACACTGGGATAGAACTTAAATTTTTACAGTTCCAAACTAGCCTTTGTGTAATTTTTGGACTGTGTGTATCCTGAATGCCACAGGAAGAATCATTCCAGTGCCACACATGAGGCAATGTGTGTGTGTGGCTGTTATTTCTATGCAAAGTTCAAAACAGATTTTGGTACACCCATATCTATCTATTTCTGATAGAGATTCTCTTTACCCTTGTTGAATTTCATTTGCTTTTATGATGTAATTAGTTGTCACCTCCTTACTTCTGTATTCCTGATATTTCTAGTGGCCATTCTGACAGAAAATATGTACTTTTATCTCAGCTGTTATTTTTAAACTCAAAGAGTAAGAGAAAGCACCAAAAAGCATTGTATATCTCCAAAGTTGTGCTGTCATATCTGGAAACGCTGTCTTTGGGCTGACATTCTAAATTCTCAATCTGTAATCTGCATAAATTGTTTTCCGTATTTATCAATGACCAGAATGCATATTTAGATCTTTACGGACAAGTATATATTTTCCTGATTTGTTTTAAGATGACCCCTTGAGAACTTTGCAAATACCCTGGGGAGGTACTCAAGTCATTATTCATCATAGGATTCAGTAATAAACATATTATTGCTATATATATATATAGCTATAAAGCTATCCAAAATGCTTTGCATAACTTAGTCCATGTAGTTTGCCAAATGGCAGCTGCAGATGATATTCCAAACACTGGTACCTTATTCTGTAGTAAATCTTTTTCTGTGTGATCACTGCCATATTTTTCAGACTCCATTTCTAGGCTGGCTATGACAAAGTCCATGTTCTAGAAATGCTAGTAAAGTGCATATATATGCTGTGCTAGTAAAAGGAATGGTGGCCAGAAGTCAAGCCTGGGTTAATTTTAAAATCACCAGAAATATGGATAACATCATTAAATTGCTGGCAGGAAAACTACCCCATTCATTTCACATAACCATGGTTAAAATTCCTGAGTCCTCCCCATGCTGTGAATTCTCCCTCTGTTTCTGACAAGCATAGAACTGACTGACAAGGTTTGTAAGGAGTGTGGCCTTGTCCCCTCTTCGGGCACAATTCTTTTTTTCACATAGTAAGGTGGTAATATCATCCTTTTCCAAAAGTACATCAAATTGTTGGGTGGAGCAGCATGGAGTTCAAAATTAGACATATGCTTGGACAGATCAACCAAATCTCTCTTGGCTGTTCTTTATGAGAAAATACAAGTCATTTCACAGCATAAAGATTTAGCACGTTATTCAGAGTTTTATGCTCTTTTATAATGCATTAGTACACAGGGGAGGAAAACTTCTCCCATGTATGCTTTTGGAAACACTTTCTGTAGCTTTACCGTTTTTGTAGTCTGGGATGACGCTGTTATGAAATCACAGAAACAGGAGTCTTCAGTTTCATGCTCCTTTTAAACTATTTCTCAAGCCATCTTTTAAAGGATCCCCAAACTCCTTTATTTATTATCCTCTAAATTAAACAGTTGTAAAGATGCTAGATCATTCTCAGTGTATTCCATGCTGTCGTACAAGGTTTATGAATGTCATGCTTTATTCTTGGTCCCATTTTACTTTTTGCAAAGTTTTCATGATTCTGTTGCAATTTCCCAGCATATTTAATATCAGTTTCCGTTGAAAAAGCTGTTCGTGGGTATGGCTTGAGATCGGTTGTGGCTTAGACAATAACTGTTCATTTTACATATGGCATGTGGACCAGATCCTTAATGCAACACTTAAAGCCCTTGTGAAACTGGAAGGTCCCCTTTAATGTCATTAACCTAGCTACATATTCAGGCATGCTTTCATTTGTCTTTCAGTTCCACCTGTACAATAAAAATGCTCTGCAATCACACAAGGGTGTTGATATGGATAACTTTATAGAAATTGTACAATCTGAGCAAACATCTTGTCTCTTAGTTTGCTGGAAGATGATAACTCCCATCATGTCTTGTAAAACTAGCACCTTTTATTCATCACTGAAATAATTTCCTTTTACACAGTCTTTCAGTCTCTCAATATAGGCAAGACTGTCTTCTACAGAGCATTTAACACTTCTTTCTTCTGAACTCTTTCTTCTTTTTGAACAATGTTCTCACAGTAGAACTGGCTATAAATTAAATGGGGATTTTTCCTTGTTTTGTCAGAAATATCAGTTCGATAAACCAAATGCATGAAACTTTAACTGAGAAAAGTTTCTTGGGACTGGAAAGGAATTTCTGTTCAGAAAAAGAGGCAAAGACTGTGGTCCCAGAAGTGCCAATTACTTGGATGTATAATGCATTTGTATGGAAAATGCAGGCTCAAATCTCTGCTCTGCCTAATTCAGACCTTCAACCAGCAGCTCCACATTCCAGCCTCATGCTTGGCAACCAAGTTATTGATTATTCTGCAAGGAAGGACGTCACTCTCGGTTTCATTTGTAATGAGAGGGAAAAAAACATACGAAAACAACAAGATCATCTCATCATCTTGATGTGAAATAGGAATATTTTAAAATCTTGCTTTTTTCTGACCAGGATTCAAATCTGCTAATCTGTTGTTCACAGTGTTGCATGCTTCAGTTTTTAGACCTTGGGCACGTGAATGGATTTGATCGTGTTATGCTATCTTAATGAAATACCATGCATGAATGGAGCTGTCACAGCTGACCATATGTACATTTTAGTGCAATTTCATTAAAGTCTCTATCAATTGCATTTGTTTGCCTGTAGCAGTAGTTTCAGTTTTTCTGGGTCTCTACGGTTTGCTCCCTCACTCTACTGCATTCCTGGAGGACTCACTGTCGTCAATTTTAGTGTTGCTTCTGATTAAAATTACAGTTGCTGGAAAATCAGATGAGATTGCAAACCCTCTGGGATTAAAAAGCCCCTATAAGAAGGCTTGAAGGACTTCTTGGTCCTTGGTTCTCATGGACTTGGAGAAGTTTCAACTCTTTAAAAGGGTACAACCCAGCTCTTCCACTCTGCACTCTGTTTTACATTGTTCTCACATCCCAGTATAATTTTCAATATGAAGACTCAAATCTTCAGGCTGTGCTTAGGACTGCAGAAGTCTCATGGGATTCGGGAGCAACTTGACATGTCACTGCTTTTTGCACCTTCAGAACAGACCTTTGTAAACATCTAGGAAGGTGTGGAGGGATGATATGTGGTGTGGGGTTTTTTGTAAACTGCATTGCATGTCACACGAAGTGGGAATATCTCTAGTACATGTCTTCCCAATAATGGCATATTTTCAGGTCTTGACTAATCTAGCATCCTTCTTTAACTGAGTGTAAGAAGTTCAGCAGCTTTTTTTTTTTTGCTGGGGATGAAATCCCAGGGAGAAGCTTTAATAACTGTGTAAATAATTCCTCCAAGCGATCGGCACTAGCTTTTTGCCTTTCCTGTAGGAACAGAGCATTATTTTTTCCTATACGACTCAACACAATTTATTTTACAAGTTAACATTAATGTCAAACATGCAGCATTGTATCTGCCTAACAATTAGCATGGTCCTAATAAAGTAGTTAATGGGTTCAGCCAAAAGTATTCCTTGAAGTTTTCCTTGTTCTCTTTTCTACATAGCAACCATTAGCCCTACAGACATTCTCTGCCCACACGTAGCAATATGATGATGATTACAATAATAGCTTTGTTCACAACCTACCTTTGATTTCTTGCCCTTGACATTCTTCCTCCTCTGGCAAGTCTGTTTCTGTTTCAGAGCTAAATGATTTATCATCCTGTCAGTGGATTTCTTCCACACCTTGTATACATTTGCCCCACCCCATGCCCCCCAGTAATTTTTATCTGTTGTTTGCATGGTTTGTCAATGTCTTGGTAGTTCTCAGAATCTGACACACAGTACAGTGTGTGGCTGGGAGGAGAACTTTCCACAGAAAAACAGGGGTTTAAGCCATGGCTTAGAAATTAATCATAGATAATCCACAGATAAATGGAATAACTTGTCTTCCACAAACACATTGATAAGACACAAGATACTATGCCAGATCTTCCTATGTTATCTGAATGGGTCCAAACTCAATTCCTCATGCTTCATACAGAGTTTCCCCTAGAACTATTTTACTGTTAATTAAAACCTTGGTATGGTGGGGTCAGGGCTTTAAATGATGCGACAAACTGAACCAAAATTAGAATGAAGACATTGACGTATGACAGATAGTTCTTGTAGTAGAAGGATCAGACTTAATTAGAGAAGTTAAATTTAAGTTCAAAGCTACAGATGGTTTATGTTATTATAAAAAAAAAAATCAATTAACATTTTAAAAGCTCTCCCCATGTTAGCAATCAAGCCACAAGTTAAAACACTCTTGGACTTGTGCAATAAGCTCCAGTTCTTCCAGTTACCTGGTGCTCAGCCAATTTCCCAACTGTGCCTATAATAGTGTATTAACAGCCATCCAGTCTGTTCCCCAAACACAATATTGGATCTGTCACTGCAACAAATTGCAGATCAGTGACCTCAGTGGTAAATGTTTAGTATTGTCTTTGGCCTGGGTGTTGCATTTTTGATCCAAAACAAAGGCAGAGATTCAAGACAAACACCAGTGTTCTCTATACCCTTACACCTCATGTTTTAGAATTAAAGTGACATAGAGGAAACAGCATTTTAAACAGTAAAAGGATGAGCTGTTTCCTTCCCCTTCACTGTTTGTCTCTTTGGTGGTATACTCGTGGAAAATTATGACAGGAAAAAAAGAAAAAGGAAAATAATGATTAACAGCTTGCCTCTCTTTGACATCAAGTGTAGAGAAGCAACGTCCTTCCTGAGGCAAAGAAGTGACAAAGCAACTGGGTTGGGACAAGTGAGCTGGGTCAGCTATGCGAGTTACATATGAATAAGCAAGTGGTGGAATGTGCTAGAAGGGGTCTGCAGAGCTGTGCTGAGTCAATCAAACAGTGCTCAGGACCCAGAACACATATTTTGTTCATGTATTGGGGAGTTGCTTTGGACTACTAGATCCAAGGACTGAATGTCTCTCTGCTATATGAGCAGATTAAGTGTGTTCCTGGAACTCCTCTTCTGGTTTAGTGACATCTCAGCGCAATCCAGCTTGGATGCTCCAGAGCTGCTCAGTGATGTGGACCATAACACAGTAAATAGGGATGATCAGGAGTCTCACTTCAAAAGTGCACTGCCAATCTAAATGACATGGGAATGTAGATGACGCAGAGTTGTGTCTAGGAAGTGAAATAATAATTCGGCTAATTCTGTTTTGGTGTCAAGAGGCATGAATAACAAAATATCCATGAAGCATTTTGATATTCATGGATGTAAAGTGCTATACCAATTTAAAACATTGCCATCATTCTATTGCCATGCACTCACTATCCTCTCTACTTTCAATAAATAATAGTGTGACCTATAGATACTGTCTGCTAGATGAGGATGATTTCTCAATAATGTTTAAATCAAGATAGGTTTAGGCATCCTGGAATTTAACTTTAAACAGACATGTACGTTACTTTTTCCGTTATAATGCAGATTTGGTGCCCTCACTAGCTGCTCATCTAGCTGTCGCTGTGCTCTGCCCTTGGGATAGATGTAATGGTGCTGCACCAAGGATTATTTGTTGTTACTGTAAGTCCAGGTGGATATTGCTGCACTTCACAAACAGGAACCTTTTGGACTCCAACAATCAAATGAGTGCTCTTTCCTTCACTGTGCAAACTAAGGATATTATTCAAGCTAATAGGTATTCCAGATTTAAATAAAGACAGTAAGACTGTGGTTGTGCAGTTAATGTAGGCTGAGGCCTGAACAAACAGAACAGCTGAGAGTGAATTTTGGTCAGGGGATGTTTAAGCTGTTCATGATGTGTTTGTTCCAGTGTCTATAAAGTGAGACAGAATGGTCCTTTAGAGGGCTCCAAAGAGGACTTTGGTAATGAAAACCTAGGCCTGATTCCCAGGACCACATTATTAGATGTGAAGTTCAGCTTTATTTTTGTGTAAAATAAATACAACTTTTTTTCTATCACTCAGTTCTGTAAAATCATAGAATCATAGAATCATTGAGGTTGGAAAAGACCTTTAAGATCATCGAGTCCAACCGTTAACCTAACTCCAGGCATGGTGATTCCACTGCTTCCCTGGGCAGCCTGGTCCAATGCTTAACAACCCTTTCGGTGAAGAAATTTTTCCTCACATCCAATCTAAACCTCCCCTGGCACAACTTGAGGCCATTTCCTCTCGTCCTATCGCTTGTTACTTGGGAGAAGAGACCGACACCCACCTCCCTACAACCTCCTTTCAGGTAGTTGTAGAGAGCGATGAGGTCTCCCCTCAGCCTCCTTCTCTCCAGGCTAAACAACCCCAGTTCCCTCAGTCGCTCCTCATAGGACTTGTTCTCCAGACCCTTCACCAGCTTCATTGCCCTTCTTTGGACGCACTGCAGCACCTCAATGTCCTTCTTGTAGTGAGGGGCCCAAAACTGAACACAGTATTCGAGGTGTGGCCTCACCAGTGCCGAGTACAGGGGGATGATCACTTATAGCTATAAGCCTCTGTACTCATACAAGCCTATGTTGTCAGTAGGTGGAAATAACTCAGAACAAAAGTGAATTTCAACGTATCGTCTCTTGCCGCATTGTCCCATCAGAAGTCTGAGTGACAACAGGCAAATGCACAGGGTCTCTGCCTCACTAACGTGGGTGTGGATAAACATCCATGGAGGCATAGGTACCCCTCCCACTGCTGTTAAGGAGAAGAAAAGCACTCCAAATTGCTCCGAAGGCAACATGCCCAAGGTGTGCAGAGAGCTGTGCTTTCTCATGGACAGGCCCTGGCTGATAATCTACTTGTTAGTGCCTCAGCCTACATTAAGTGTATTTCCACAGTTCCTTGCAATCAGGTATCAGGAAAGAAACTTTTGCACTCCTGCCATTTACTGGTTATAGTGATAATCAAACATTAAAATTTGTTTTAAATACAGCGTTCACAGAGAATCAACTGTAACAGCATCAGCAAATTCCCCATGTGTTCTTATCTTTACCGTCCATTTGAAGCTATTGTCAAATGGACTTTTTCAACAAAAATGGAATTCACTAAGATTAAATATATGATATACATTTCTTTGATTGTTTTGCTTCAACTTCAGTCTAGAAACTCCTAATCAAAAGCAAGTGACTAAAAGCAGATTTATCAATTTATGTTTGAAGCTGCTGGAACAATAAGATTAAATCCAACAGAATTTGTCTGACAACTTTGAATCTTGTCTTTTAACATTTAATAAAACTGAGGTTATACATGTTGTCAGGCATACTTGGAAAATTTTACTTCAGTCTAAGATGAAGACAGTCAAATCAGCAGAAATCTATCTTGGTATTTTTCTCTGTGTAACTCCTGTATTTGTCTCCATGTTTTCCCCTTCCTGTAGCTTTAGAAATGTGTTGTTAATTGGTCTAGTATCTTTATTCAGTTGGGAATAGTCCATGCTTCTGCACACTGATAAAAGCTACCCTGAAAGTGGAATTACAAAGCAATACGTATAAATGTAACACATCAATTGCCTTCTGTTTTATTTTTTCTGCTTCCTGGTTAAAAAAAAGTACACTTTAAAGATCTATACATTATTGACAGGTTTCTACTAACATCCTTTGTGATTTCTCTATGAGTTTTCTACCTATTTTCTCTTTGTGAGAAAATCTACCCTAAACATCCATGAAAACCTCTTCCCAGGGTTCTCCTGCTACCCTCCAGAACATCATTCCAGTATCGATATTGATGGGGAAGATGTTTTGATACACAAACTCTTTCCACATTCCCTTCTCTGCTTTTCATATAATTTCATGTCAATGTTCATTTCACCCACAAACATCTTACAAAAATATCAGTCCCATGGAAATCAATGGGGTTTACATTATTCTACTGACTCCTTAAACATTTAAGTTTTGCATGAAGGGTGAGTGGACTCCATTTAAAAGTAAAAATTTATAAAACAGTTTCAGTAGATGATTACTGCTGCCACAGGGGGAGCATATCCTCTACTACTGCAGTGTCTTTTTAAAAAAAAGATGAGACCTTATGGTCTTTTATTTAATTACTGTGCATTTAGAATAAAGCTACTTAGGTGACTTTTTGGTCCATTACATTATACAGTATTATTTCCTGTGGAACTCTAAAAGAGACATTTTCTTTCAAACTGACTTGGTTTCTCAATTTTATAACCCCTCCGTCTCATGGCTCATTTATGAGGAGAATTGGAGAAACATTCTGTCAGTCTTCTCAGAAATGTCTTTTGCTACCATCCCATTCATACCCTACATCAGAGGTAAATATATTGGCTTTTGATACTCTCTGTTGAATAGTTGTTTTTTTTAATTTCTGTAGTGTCTTACAGACAGTTAATACAGGAGGGCCATTATGCAGCACAGCGTACAAACACAAGTAAATGAGTCCTTTCTCTGAAAAGCCTCTCATTTTAAGTATGCAAAATAAAAGTATAAGACCAGGTGCAATAGTGCAATGTTTAGGACAAAGTTATGCCACCAATCTGCAAAATAAGATGTCACTGTGGTTAACAAAGCTGCCGTAATACATGTTACGTTTATGCAGAAGACGCAGTGCACCCACTGTGTTGTGAATTGCAGGTAAACTTGATCTCGTTCTAGGTGTGAGTCAACTCTATCCAGAAAAGGTGGAGCCACAATTATAAGATACTGAACTGAGTTAATATGCTCTGGGCCTCCTCAGAGCAACTGTACCATTTTCACTTCAGAAGTGGCTTGTATCAGGCTGGCTGTAATGTCAGCAGAACAAGTTTAGAGGCAGATAGTCTAATACATAAAAATAAGCCAAACTACAAACATATTTCAGTCCAGCCTCCTCTCTATTTAGATATTTCTCAGTGTATGGACAGCTGTCCCTCAAAGTTTACCTTTTTTTTAAACACAAGTTTCCAGCTTACATCAACGCCTAAATTCCTCTAGAGTATCCGGACTCCAAACTCTGATGGGGAATGACACCTTGGTAAGAGTGAGAAACCTAAATAGCACTGAGGATTTTAAGCTAAATCTTTGGGGACTTATTCTCATCTTGTCTAAACCAATTTAAAACCTATGAAGCTGTTGGGTTTTGGTCAGATTCTACACCCTGGGCCAGATTTCACAGCATTGATTTTAATGGAATATATTCTGCTTATTGCTTTGGTTGCAAGTCTAGAAGTGTCAATGTTTAAAATGTCACAAGTAGGTTTTTAAGTTTACATGCTTACAAGAGCAAATGGGAAAAGTTCATGCCTCTGATGATGCTGTAATTTATCTGGTGTGATATCAGCTTGGTCAGATAGTTGTGCTCTGTGAAAATGAGTGAAAGCTGATTTTGTGGGCCAGGAGAAGCTAGGAAAAAAGTCATACGTTTAAAGTAAAATCTTCAATTGAAAATCACAAGGAAAATGAAATGTGAAGCATTATTTGCCCATTGAACACTTGGTACTAATTAGCAGCATGTGAATTACAGAGTGCAAGTGGTGGCCAGTTTTAAGTTCAGTATCTTGTTGGCGAGGCTTCACCTATCTCAGTTATTTTGACTTACTGATTTGAAAGCAAAGATCTGTAGAATGTACTTAGAACTCCTTTTTAATTTCTGTTCTTGGGGAAAAAAAAGCCCAGCAGCTAACTTTTAAAAGGCTGTCAGGTGTTAATAGCTACCTGTCTAATAGAGATTTTCTGCTACTGTGGTACTGGCTGCAGCTTATAGCCTTTAGCAATTAGGTATTTCTGACTCATGTTTGGCATTTTTCCAAGAGAAAGCCTGCAACAGGTATAGTTCTTCTACTGCCAGCCCCACTTAGATCTGTTTGCGTTGGCTGCCCCATCCCCTGCAGTGGATTACATACTGTAGCTATTCGGTGCCCATAATATGAATGCCCTTTAGGTACGCTGCAAAGTCTTTCAGCTCGATGTGTTATTGTATCGCACTACCAAAACTGCAGAGCAGGTGAAGGTCAATTGACATTCTGTAGGAATTCTTTCTGGAGAAATTTATAAATTATAACTGTTATAGTTCAAATCAGGTTGAAAGATGTTGGTTCAAAAAAAATGCATGCTTTTTTGGAACTGACTGAATTTGCTCAAATTAGTGACAATGTTCTTTTTCCTATTAAGCAGGGATAAAGGGGACGAAACAGAAGGGGAACAAGGAGAATTTTTTCCCAAGAAAGTACCCATGAAACCCTAACAAAAATAATGGATTTGCACAAGAGGAACTGAAATATGTATTTTTTAATAATATTCTTTGATTATCCTGATAGGCTACTGAGCCTGTCTTTCAAGCTAAAATATCTATTGTAATACATAGGATGGGAGACAAAAATACCAGTTCTTTTGAATTCTCTAACCAGTGTCTTAAATATTGTAAAAAGTATTGTGATTTTTATGTTAATCTCATTCTGCTGCTTTAATACATTTCTAATAAATATGTGATCTTCTATATGAATAGCTATTAATTTTTAATTCTTCATACCATATGTTCCTCTGCATATAAAACACATATAAATTAATTTAAATGTCCAGTATACCTGCTCATGAGTTTCATTAACTTGCATAATTATGCAGCAGATACGACAGTAGATGATGGAACTAACGTTGACAGTGCACATCAATAATTTAAGATAAAATGCATTACAAGGAGTCACTATCCCCAAAACCCAAGTGTTATAAATGAGGAAACTCAGAGTTAAAATTACATTTTATGGAAATATTAACCTGTTAAACTATAATAATATTTTAAGATGGACACCTAAATAAATATAATTGGACCCAAAGTTACATTTCCCCACACTCATTTTAGTATAATAACCCTTATCCTGAAGAATTATGAACACTCTTGAATTTCTGCATTATGAATAGCCCTACTGACTTCAGTGGGAGTACTCATAGTGCTTAATAATTAAGCATTTGCGTAATCCTTGGACGAATCTTGAGAGAGAGTGATTTACTTTTAAATACACATCTTCCTCATTACGTAACTACAGAGCTTTATGCCAAAGAGGCGTTTCCAATGTCTAAGGTTTACACTGACCTCCTCCTTCTCCTGCCATTAGGGAAATTTGTCGTGGGTTCTGCACAACACCACAGTGTTATGCGGGAGTAGGAGCAGAAGCCAGGTTAGTGGCCCACCATAAGGCTCAGAAATAGAAGTCAGAAAGAGTACACATAACGTTTGCCCTTTGGAGCAGGCCTACAAATCTCTGTTGTAGTGATATTTAAGTCAGAGGTTGAATTAAAAAGGTTGGAAATGATCTCTCTTTCTAGAGAGACCTCTGTAAGATTATTTTTAAAATATATGACTATGTATCATTAGAACATTTAATTATTTTCTGGGTAAGTACTGATCAACACATATGGATAGCTGTGATGTTTGATAAAACTGCAGCTGAGCTGATAAATTTCTTTTTGTAACTACAGCATCAGTTGATAATAACCTTGAAGAACGTAAAAAAAAAGCTGGAAAATCTTGTGATATCAGCGAAGCTGGCTGCATGTTATTTCCTGTTCCTGTTATCAGTGTTATCTTGACAAGGAACACAATTTATGTCATTTTCCAATTTATTTACATTTGTTATCCTGAAAATGTGCTCATGGTATCACCAATTTTTCTGTACATCCGATACATTCTAAATAACAAGGTAATGTGCTGGCACAGCAATGCAGGGAGGACCTTGTTTCCAGGGTCTAATAACAAAGGTTGCCATGAAAGCAAAGATATGTGCAAGAATAAATGTATGCTTAAAAACAGACTTGCAATGAGGACAGTAGGTACAAAACCAAACAACATTCCAACATTCTCTGGACAGATTTACTACTGGAAAGATTTGCTAGCATAGCAAAAGACGGTACTGCAATTGTCAGTAATTGGCATTCTTGTGTATTCCCAGTGAAAAGACTACAATTTAGAGGGAGGAAAAATATATAAAAGAAAATGTAACCTCTTATATATGAAGGTTGTTTCTCCAGGAACTGAGGGGTGCTGAAAGGATATTATGTGAAACTTGAATTGGATTTAACTGTTCTGGTGATAGGACTTCTTTCTCTTAGGTTAGAAATAGTTCATGAACGTACAGTTCACTTGAAACAAAGATGGGAAATTCTGTATCTTCACATGTATCTTACAAAGAAGAGCAAGAACAAAAGTGGCTTTTGGTGAAATACTCTTTCTTATTCATGCTGTGGAGATGTGTGTAAGACTGTGGATTCATAGGCTTATTTTTCCTTTAGATGGTAACTATCCCGCTGTGCAGTTCATTGCCTGCAGAGAAGTGTTTCAGGGCAGAGCCTGAGCAGAAGTTACTAGTGATGGATGAACAGACTGATTTTCAGAGTCAGATGGCAGCTGAACTGGGGACTCCTTTACCTAAAAATATCTACATTCTCTAATATAAAATGGTCTGTGGCAGACATGACCCAGATACACCTTTTTACAGGTCATTTGTGGTCTGCAAGTCATGAATTATGTGAACTATGGAAACAATTTAATGTTGGCAATAACAGTAAAGAGTTTGTTGAATGGCAGCAATTTATATGTACTTAGGAAGATTGCATAACATCATTAATAACTGCCGACATGACCAGTAGGTAACAGAAGATGCAGTCCTTGGGTAATGCTGTCCAGCATGTGCCAGCTTAAACATGCCTGAATCAAATGAGGGGATATGGTGGGTACTGGAATATATTGCAGGATTGTCACACTGGTAATGCTGAAAGGTTATCAGAAGGATGTGGGGTCATCAGCTTCCACTCGGGAGAAGCTCTTGTCTAATGCCAACTTCCTAAAAATCACACACCCTGTTTTTTTTCTCATGAAGTTCATGAAAACAGCCACCGTTATGACAATAGCAGAGCACGAGGGACAAGATGTGTCCCAATTGCCTCTCCAGTGCAGCCTGGTGGCTGAGGTTGTCAGTCCCAGAGCACTGTCAGGGACCAGGACTTGACAGTCCTCACACAGTAACCAAAGGATGACTCCCTGATGGCTGGCGCTTAGCTGATGAAGTGTAGGGGAGGTGAAAAACAGCCAGGGCAGACAAGAAAGTATAAAATACTTTATCCAGAGCTCATGAGGTAATATGTAGATGCAGTGACAGCAAGGTCAGGAGTTTTACTCACGGAGTAAAAAAATGTTGTTTTTGTTAGTTGATTAAACTAAGAATAATTCCTGTTAAAAAAAAAAAGCCCTAATTTTCACCAAGGCTTACAGGCATGATCACAGTACAAATTATAGACTAAACATAAGATACTTTTTTTTTCTCTCTCATGTCCAGGTAATGAAAAAAACCAATAAATATGTGTCTGTAGCGAATGCACATCCTCTATAAATATCAAGAGTTAGTGTTGAGTACAAGATTACCTGAGGAAGAAGAAAATGAAAGTTGACTTTTTTGTCCCATTATCTCTTTTCATCTCATTATCTTAATTTCATTATCTCTTCCTCCAACAGTAACAATAAATAAATAAAAATGACAGCCATTCCTGCTCAATAGATCAGAAACACATTTATGATTTAATATTTCAGTCAGTTCACTTCTTTTATCGTAAATAGACCATTAGAAGTCATGGTTTTCTAGTCAAAGTGGTTTGTTTGACACTTCTCCATTCCTTACAATCCCCAAGAAATCTGCACAGTCACTTAGGCTGACATCTGTGCAAACCTCACTGGAAGGATGGGAATTCACTCTAATACTTCTGGAAGATTAAGATACACAGAATATGTATATATATTTAAAATCAGTTTTAACTTTTTAGACAAGGAATGGATTTTATCATTATCTGACAAGGCTAAGGAACTGACAACACATCTGGAAAATTATGGGTCAGTAAGATTCAGTATCAAGATCAAGGAAACAGAAAGTTTCTGGCCAACTGCCAATCTCTTATGCTCTGTATATACCATTTTCTCTTCCCGTAGAGACATTGTCTGTGCCTCTGTCCAACACAGGCAGAATGCCTTCAGGCTTGCAGAGTTGCACACTAATTCCCCCTTCGCCGTTTACACCTTGCTTGGCATCGGATAGACTAATATAGTCAATTATGTGGCTAACTCTAATATCTCCCAACTACATCTGTCTGAAACAGTCACATCAGCCCTCAGGCACAAGTGCAGAGAGCACTTGATCTGAATGCAGACCTCAGCCAAAGAGTAGTGAGTGTTTCTGGGATTTGGGGGAAGAGGTGTGCAGGTACACGTCAGTGACATTAGCTTCCACTTTTTTACCAAAGCCCACTTTTTGCAATTCTTTGAAGTGTGTGAAGGAGAAAATATGTAGAACATCTACCGACCACATCAGTTTGGTCAGCCATGATTTGCCTTCTGTAGAGGCGTACTGGCCATTCCCAGTAACCTTCTTTTCCTTATGTGCCTGCAAATGAATTCCCAGAGAAGGGACTTTATGATCTTTCTAGGGACTGAGGGGATGACCAACCTGTAATTCCCTGTGTCCCCCTTCTTTTCTTTCTTAAAGATGGGTGAAAATTTAGCCTGTTTCCAGGCTGTCAGTGACCTTCCCCAGGCACCCTATGGTTTTTCCACAGATGATAGTTGCCTTGCTATCACAGCAAGACTTAAAGCACCCTCTGCTGACTCCTTTTGTCCCTATGGATTTGATTATATACAGCTTCTCTAAATGTTCCCTAAGCTGTTGCTTCCCAACTTCTGGTTGCCCTTCTTCCCACAGCATGCTGATGCCTGAGAGATTTGAGAGCATGCTTTCTTTCCACAGATGAAGGCAGAAAGGTGTTGAGTGCTTCAACCTTTTCTGTATCATCCATTACTAGTCTGTCTATGAGAAATAAAACTTAAATTAAGAAGAGTAATTTGTGTTTTAATCTCCATCTTCTTTCTTTCCTCTCTGTCCCATACCCCACTTCCTCCGGCCACTTGATTCAGGGGCCAAACCAAAAAAAAAAAGAAAGAAAGAAAAGAAAATCTGGCAGTCATGGGGCTTGACTTGGAATGATGGGCTCTGGGCTTCACACTCAGTAAGGGATATGTGTAATTTATCCTGGTGACCAAAGATCTCTTACGTACTGTTGTTTCTCTTATATAGCCATTCTGTGTGGGGGTGTTCAGTTCAAGGAGAATGCCTCTGGGTGTAGCCAAGTTGTCCTAACCCCTCCCTCAGCACCTAAACTCTTTTTTCACCTCACATAGACTGATATAGCCATTGATGTGGTTAACTGAAATATCTGCAAACTGCAGCTGTCTTAAATACACTCAGCTGAGGAGAATTTGGGACACATGCGGATAGAAATCTCAACCACAGCTAGTGAAGGCCTCCTAAGTCCTTAGGGGAAAAGGGCACACAGCTGTGAAATTATAAATCAGATTTTCCTAATTTCTGTCTCTTTCATGTCCACTTCCTGGTCTTTTTGTCAGTCTGGGGGACTTCCATATCACATTTGATTCGTGGCTAAAATCATGTTGTCATTTTCTGAATCTATGTTGGCCAATCAGAGTCTAGCTGTTTTTCAGCACCTCCTCTATACAAGAGATTGCAGAGCTTCTGGAGAACACAACTTGTCATCTACCTTCATTCTCTAACTGCGACTCAGTCACAAGACTCCATAAATTTAAAATGTTGATGAATAATGAGGAAATATTTGTTATGCTGCTGCAGGAAGGATTAGTAGATTTGTACGAATTGGTTGGAGGGTGTCACGTAATGGCATGTCCACTTTGGGATTTAGGTGCAAACTATGAGGAAAATATTTTCCCAGGATACCCATGCAGCTGGGCATTATGTGACTCTACCTCCCCTCTACTTTCCCCTTCCAAGGAGCTGAGTGAACCTGTTGCTGTACCTAAGCAAGCATCTTCTGTCCTCACCCAATAACACTCAACAATAGGTGGTATAAATACTTAGGAATCATTTTTATGGGTGACTTTTCATCAGAACCTGAAGTAAAAAAAAAAATCAGCTGGCACTTGAGATCTCATTCAGCTTTTTCTGTTGTCTAAGCTACTTCAGAAATTACATAAGCTATAAGAAAAAGTACATTCTTAGCACTGGTTATGTGAAACTAAATTTTCTGAATATTTGGAAAAATAACGTATTACTAACTGGTCTTTAGTTGGATCATTGTCATGTTGAGCCAGAGATGTGCAGAAATACGCCCACAATGCCTCTAATTGCAACAGCTGTTATTGCCCCATTCTGTTTAACATCTGCTTCAAAGCAATAATCCCATTGATGCCTCTGATGTATCTGCCAGCTGTTTCTAATAAACCAGGAAAGTTACAACCCTTTTAAGTGACAATCATTCAAGATGCACCATAATTGCATAACTGCATAGAAGAATGAGACTCTTTCTGAACATGATCAACTGAATATTTTGATTAGTTCTGTGGAAGGCTTTTATTTCTGGATGACTGCTCAAGTGAAGAAAAAACCCAACCAAGCAAAAAACCCCATTGCACACCAAAGTTTATCATATTATAGGAAAGAAATAATGAGGGAGACTTAAAGAAATCTCTGTACTATAAAACCAACTGGAAATTTCAAAGACTCATAAAGTTTGTAGCTCAACTGGGCATTCATCTGGCAATTTGTATTAAACTTCTGAAGGCATTTTTGCTGCTCTTCAACAGTAAAAGATGGGTTAAATATATTATAAAGGATAAAAAACCCAGAAGAATAACAAAAGGGAGGTATTCTCACTGCTTCTTTTTAGAAAAAATTCTCCCTAGAAAATTTCACCTTGAATAATATTCAGTGAAATATTCTCTCACAACGAATAATCTGAGTTTCAATCACCTATTTTAGCCAATGCTTTGTTACAAAAATTTAACAACTCCAATTGCTATAGAGAAAAAGTGGTTTTTTTTTTCAGGCAAAGACCAACTCATGCTATTATATATGCTTTGTCTAGATCCAGTAAGATATCTTGTTTTTCATTCCCTCATCAGTACATTAGGGAAGAGTATAATTTCTGAATATAATTATGAAATGTTATTTTTTGTTCGCTCATAGGTAAATGTGCTAGATGTTTGGGTTTGGCCCAATCAACCCAAGTTTCAGTGTATTTGTCCGATACTTTGATCAGATTGTATCCCAAAACCTTAAGAAGGTATTTAAACCACTCTGTGAGTCCCAGTTAATGGCAGACCTTGGGATCCTGTCTTCATAAAAATCAAGGACATCTTAAAGAACACCACAAACTGCATCTCATCTGCATGTGTAGTGTCTTTCCTCCAGACAAGCCAAGGCTTAAAGGGGGCAGGTTCATACGTGTGCATGCCAAAAGAGAGTTGGGGTGTAACTGGGAACGCACCTGCACTTGGCGTTTGAAAATACTCCTTTGCCTTCAAGTTTAGATGTAATCTAACTGCCCTGCTCATGGCAGCTGTATTGCAACATGCCCACAGCTAGATTTCCCTGCTCCACTATCAGATTATAAGAGCCATTCTGGGTACTTGGGTATTTGTACTCTGAACTGGCAACCGAATATTTCTGGAGCACAGAGAGAAGGCCTCTCTACCATACAGTATTTTGCTCCTTATGGCAGTAGCATTTACAAGAATGTTATGGTTGTCTTCCTATGGGGCCAGAAGATCTGGAAAATCACCTCACAAGTGAAAAAAGCTGGACCTTTTAGTGATCAAGCTGTGGTCTGTGGACCTACAGTATGCTGCCTGTAGAAGACTATTGTCAGCAGGTACATATATTTTAGACAGTAATCTGGATCTCACTTGATCTAAAGGTGTGCAAAGCAAAAAGTGTTCGAAGTCATTTATGTGTCATTATCTTCTTAAAATCAGTTATGTGCAAAGGACAGCTGCTTTTTGGAAGAGGTCTCCAACTTGGCACAAATACTTGTTTGAAGTCTGCATGTCAAACTTCTGCGTAAAAGCCACCTTATCTTATGTTTGATATCGAACTCTGTTTCAACCTTTTCATATTTGGTCTTGTTCTTGTTTCCTAACAAACCAGAAGTACAACAATGTAGAAAACATGACATGATGTTGGCTGTATCCTCTGTCTATGTGAAGCAAGGAATGGTTGTTTTGTCTTTGATAGGAGTACATGAAGTACATGAAAATGAGGCCAATGTAAAGCTTCCAGGCAAGAGAACAATTTTTCTTACACATGGAGGGCTACAACCCAACCCCATTTTATCTTAGCAATACTGCTGAGAACTGATAGTGGAAGCAACACTTCCACAGCTCTACAAGAGTCTTTCAAGTGGATAAAAAGGAAAGGGCTCAAAAATAGCTATTTACACACTGTGGGAGAGGAGGCTCTGGAACATTTGTAATGTAGCCAACTGAAAATGGCTTAAGTCTTAACAATGCTTAAGAAATAATGTAATGCTAAAAAAAATATTGTGTTTGAATGCTATCCATTCTGCTGTCATTTATATCTAGACAGAAAATGAGCATTTTACAGATCTGAGGCAAAAAGCTATATCCAGCATTTCTTACAATACTGAGGAATACCCAATCAGAGGCAAACTATGTTTAATGTTGGTGATACAGAACTAAAAGAAAGGCTGCTGAGGGATTTTGATTTTGGCTTGCAGGAAAGCAAAAGACATTTGCTTCCCAAGCAGAGATAATCTCCATGCCATAGACTACAAGTTTGTAGAAGATCTGAGCAAAAGGAGTGTGACGACACCTTAGTCAGAAAGACTGTCCATACCTGTTCTGTGACTGTACATCCTCACCAAAGGTCTGCCAGCTTTGAGGGTAGTGCCAAAGATGCAGAAGATTAAAACATCGTTATTCCATGTACAAAGTGACCAAGCCTATCCAACAAAACAAGAAGTCACAAATTCCTTGTCAAACTAACACGAGTGATTTGGGCAGTATTGAAGGATAACAGAAATTATCTACCACACTGCTCAGTCTTCACAGCCTGTACTCCATCAAAAAGTTCAACCTGAAAGCTGGCATTGAAGCAAGTATTTTACCATATCAATTATGAAACAAAAAAAGCAAAAGAGGCACAGTACATGCTAAAGCACATTGTACTAAAACAGCACTAACAGCACAATACTTGGAAGCGCCTATAGAAACATAAAAATCCCAAGTAAAGCACTATATATCAGCCATCTATTACACTTGGCTACCACAACATAACCGCCAGAACTGGAGCTAACCTTGAACTTGCTTGAGGTTGTCTACTACTTAGGTGAATAGTCCGGTCAAATCTGAAGGGATAAGTGACAGACTTAGCTTCATCTATATTTAGTGGCTATATTTAGATGACTAAGAAATATTTAAAAGTAACTAGCTGATGAAAACATGTTGACTGTTTTAGATGAAAAGAAAGTCCCAGCAAATCAGAGGAAAGGAGGACATATTGGGAGAGTGTATAATTCACCATGGAAAAAACCCAAAATTTCCCACTTTGGAATTATGCCAGCTAGTAAAATACTTCAACAAAAGAACACTACAAATTTGGAAAAGATTGTTCAGATAGCAGCTTGTAATATGATAAAAACAGCATCAACTTGGAAAGGAAACTGATGACAAGAGCTCATGTAAAATTATCAGGTTCGTGCGTAGTAAAATACACAGAATCCATATTCCTATCAAGAATCCAGCCAATGACAAAATGAAGCCAAGTGACAAAAGCTGAAGCCACAGCCAACTGTGTAAGACCAAAAGACTCTTAACAGTCCATAAAAGGACTACAAGAGCATCCTGGGAGGTGCATGGTATGGCAAAGGGGTGAGAGATGTGTGCTATTGCCTGCTTCTGCAGAAAAATGACATACCTGACTAAATTATGCCTAAAGAAAAGGTATTTCTGTGTGGCCTGAGGGAACACAAGGGACAACGTGAACATATAACTTGAAAGAAGGCAAGGGAGCGTGACTAGGAACAGCAACAAATAAATACATTCCACCACTAGGATCCCACTTGCTTATAGGTCAGTCATCTCTCAATGGCAGTGCCAGACCCTGTAAGGGTTTATCTGGTACAAGGCAGTGGCCATATCTGATTAGTACTGTAAGATCTGATGGAAGATGGCATCTGAGAGAGAGATCTGCTTCCAGCTTTTGCTACCAGATCACACTGCAGGTTTCTGACATACAGAAGCTGCAGAGTGAGAAAAAAATACAATAGTTTCTACCTGTAAGATGAGACCTAATGGAAGAACCAGATGTTTAAGTAAGTTAGACTTGTACACCTAGATAGATTTGACTTATTTCATAATGATCTACTGCATAGATAGTAGCATAGATAGATAAACATAACGCAATTACGTGGCGCTCTTGCAATTTCTGCAGTTCCGGGCAGGTATTTCATCTCCTTCCAGAAGCTGGCAACATCACACCTGCTTATCAGCAGAAAACACCCCTGCATACACACCACTAGATGGAAAGAGACACTTTCCTGATACTCTTTAAGTTTGTTAGAAGTTTCAAAGACACAGTGTCAATGCATTTTTGAGATACATTTACTGATGGAGCATATTAGAACATAAAGTCATGAGGAAGGAAGGAAGGAAGAAAAACATTGAATGATGAACACTGTTTTGGTATTTTCTTCTGATGTAATGTTTTTTTTCTGTCTTAGCAAGCTGTTATTTTCCGTACTTCTTGGATTTCTAATCCCAAAATACAGAACAAATTTCCAAATGGTATATTTATCTAAGTTTAAATTCAGCTCATTGTGTGCATATCTCACTTGCCTACATCCAAAAAGAGAAAGCTATGCCAATTCCTTCAGCAAGCACTTCCAGGCTGAACTTCCCTGCTCATGTCTCTAGCACACTTTGTGCATTTCTTTCCTTTTACTCAGAGCATCCTGTGCTCCCCAGCTCACTCCTCTACCTGGTTAGTAGTTTGTAACCAAGTGAGGTACAATGTAGCATATGTGGATCCACATTTCCCCATGATTTAATTACTATCTTTTTTTTTTTTTTTTCCATGCCCGCTATTAACACTATCCAATAAGAACCTCCTTTTCAAGAGTAGTGTTACTACAGGCTGCCAATCTGGGAAAATCAGTTATGGCATTGAACATGATAAGTAACCAGGCTTTCTTTTCTTTTAGATCCTCTTTAAACAAAAATGTAATTTCATTTCATAATGATGAAAAAAGATAAATTTATTATACCTGTATTCCATGCTTATATCCAAAACAATGTTCTTATCTGGCACCATCTGTAAGTCCTGAAATACACTTCCAAAGACCCATATGTGTCTGACTATAAAATCAGTATGAATAAATACACTGTCATCAGTCTTTCCTTAACTACAAATACTAAGTAAACCTGTAAGGTTCAGAAGAACAGTATCTGTTCATAGAATCATAGAATGTCTCAAGTTGGAAGGGACTCATAATTTAAATGAATTCTCCTGAACTATTTAGAAAGGTGGTGAAGAAGAAAGAATAATACTGATTTATTGGCTGTAAGTGATTGTCTGACCAACAAACCTGCAAGATCGTAAGGCTAGAAGCCTCTGTTGGGTGCAGATTCCTATTCCAAATCACTATGTGCCTCATTCTCAGTGCAAGCAGGTTGAAAGCAAAGTACAGATCACCTCTGTCAAATTTGTCTCAGCACTCACTTTATCATCTTGGCAATCTTCTTCCTTACTATTGACTTTCCATTGTAACACATTACTAAAATAAAATGATGTTTTTGTTTATGAAACAAAAAGTGAAATGATTGATATAAAGCAACTTTCATGTTGTGGTAGTGAACACAAACAAAATAATAAGATTTTAGAAAATGGAAAATTACCAGTGATGAGAGACTTCGTGTTTTTCTGCAAAGGTATAAATAAAATTCCTTCTTTATTTTTTTCCCACAAACCTAGTCAAATGTTCCCATCATAACAAAAACAGACTAACTTAGGACCTACAAGGCATTCAAATTTTCATCAGTGTGATTCTTAAACAATACAATTGAAAATCAGCATAGAATGGTATTCCCAGTCCCTAAGCAAGGACAGGTACATTCACACTTAGGATTATGTTTTCGTACAGGAGCGTGTCCATTGTGGGTTCAGTTTACACCCACACTTGAGCTGCAAGTATGAATCCAGGCTAACAATTCTAAATACTTGATTGCAAGAAAGAACCTGGTAGTTAGAGATTTGAATAATCAGCTGTTCACCTAAATCATAGTTCAAATTCAAAAAGGATTACAAGACCTAGCCTCTTCAAACATTTACCCTTGCATGTATTTTTTTTATAAAAGCGAATGCCAACTAAGAGTCATTCTTCTTCATATGCAATGTTGAGTCTGAACTCCTACTAGCATGAGATCCCTTGATGTCCCAGGAGTTATATGCATGTACTCCAGCTGAGAATTTTGCCCAGTGACTAGTTATGCAAAGATTCACATTATATGGTAATAATAGACCTCTTTGTTCAGCACTGCATATCACCACTGTACCATTCCACATGTACATTAAAGCCTGTTTTATTACTGTAATGTGCAGCTGATATGGTCAAAATACCAGCTAAAATAGAGAAAGAGTATAGGATATCATTTTGGTATAATCAGTGCTGTAGCAAATCCTTGTCTGAACAGTTTTCAGTACAGAAAGAAGCTGAATGGTGGATGCACCTGCAACGAGTGCATATCAGATGCTTTTACTGTACTTTTAAGGTTTGCTCAGCCTGCAGATTTCCCTTAGAAGTGCAGTCAGTGTTTGGTGCCCAAAATGATTACCTGGATGGAGACGATTCTTGCTCATCAGCATTCTGCACCATTGTTACAAGCTGAAGGAGTTGAAGGAGAAAAAAAGAAGGGGAAGGGGAAAAAAAAAACTTCAAAAACCAGATACACAAATAGGAGAAGTGATTAAAGAAGATCACTGAGGTGGAAAATAAGGACACTGCCAAGTTGTTTAGGAACAAAATTTTACATACTCTAAAAGTGGTGCATTCTAGTAGAGCATTTGTCCTCCTGGTGCTTTATATGTTTCCCTTAGAACTGATCTTTACAACAATGAATAATTTGGTGGGGCTGAAAAAAGAGTAGAGGATGTGGCAGAATTTAATGGAGGGCCCATACATAAACTCGGTACTGACACAAAACAGCATAATAATGTGTCCACACAGCTGAGGGAAGGAACAGGATGAACAGGTACACTGCAAAAAAAGAATCTGGCTTTATACCTCTTCTTCTATTTAAAATCTTGAGGTCCATGATAATTTGTTGTTCTCATTTACTTTCTTCAAAGTTTATTATTTCTCAATCTCAATTTTGAGTTTTGGCCTTCGACCTGTTGGCAGCATTGGCAGCAGTCAGAAGCCTGTCTGTGTGTGGATAAGAGTTAAAAATTCATTCTCTACATTTATGTTATTATCATGACAAAGAGTTTATGTACTAACATTCATCAAAAAAATACATACATTACTTATTAGGCATCCAATTTAAGTCATCTGAGTTACTCTTGGAGACTTCTGCATGTTTACATTGACTAAATGGGGAACATCGACTAAAAGGGGAACATCGACTAAAAGGGTCCTAATTTTTAGATATTCTGACTTGCAGTCATCAAATACCCACAGTAATTGAAAGTACTCCAGATGGAGAACTGAAAAAGGAAAGCATTTAATTTCTTTTCACATGGAAACTTTAAACCAGGCTAGTTGACCATAGTCAATTGTACTTGAATGGGGCATCAACAGAAATACTGGAAAATATGTCACATGTCTTTTTCCTCTCCTCCAGATGCTCTGTCCAGTGTGACAGAGAAATCAATAATATGATTTGGGGATGAGAAGAAAGTAGTTCTGATTGCTATAAGATATATCACCCCTCCAATCCTGAATGTCAGTTCTGTGCTCCAAGTCTGAAGATGCATCTGTATCAGTGGTTTAGCTCAGATCAGGAATTAATTTTTGAAGCGGATCTCCCACGTGCCCCCACTTACCATATTTTGGTTTACATTGCAGAGCACACAAATCATATCCTTTTCAGATGAAAATAAGCCAAAGATACACTCCAGGAGCCCACCTAATGTCATCCAGTGGGCACTCAAGCCACATGTCCAAAATAGTCAGGGGTACACTTCCTCTCATCCCATCTCACCCCCCTGCTGCTCAAGCAAGGGCGTCCAGTCCAATTTTTTTCACTGTCTAGATCTGGTCCTACAGTATTGCTCTTCCCATAAATGTAGATATGGCTTGAAAATCCCCATTTCAAGATAGGTTGACCAATTCCTTGAAAGGATGCTGGCTTCCTAATCCTGGAGCTTCATGTGTCCAGGGGAGACAGAACACATTACTGAGCTCAGCGTTGTCTGGAATCAGTCCTATAGACAGACAACGTCACAAGCCAAAGCAAACTACTCAGTGCCTCCAAAATATGGACCGAACCCAGGCTGAAAACTTTATCAGACAAAATCACAAAATGGAAAAACAAATCAACTTGTTTATACTGGTAGAGACACTAGCTCTCTAAATTCCAGATTTTTCAGGAGCTTTTTCCAAAATCTCTCCAGAAAGCTGCACTGATTGTAGGTTCCAGAGGTGTCCCCAGTGTTCCAGAGATATCACATTTATGTTTTGCAGTAACCCAAATCGGTGTGCTACCAGTGGCAACAGGCCAAATCCCATATAATCCCATTCTCTTCAGCAGTTGTTTTCTCAGAACAGATGCTCTGAGCCCATATTAGATTCCCTTGAGTGAAACCATCTGCATACCCTTTTCTAGGGTTTCTTCTTTTTTTTGAGCTTAAATATGTCTTCTCAAGAAAATGTTTTTCACTTCAATACAAGGAGGTATCGCGATACCAGCATGTGTCAGCAAAAATTATGATCCCTCCTCTAGCGTGGAGGAAGTATGAGTAAGTTTTGATACCTTTTTGCTGTAATACACACATAAACAACTTCAGTGGAATCATCTTTTTTTGTCACTTTCTACTTTAAACTTCTCAGATGTAATATCTGATTTACTTTCGTAGCATAAAAACTGAACACTGCCTCTCTGACCAGATGACCTTCCTCTAGTTGCTTTATAGTCTACAATACACAAAATCCGAGCATAACAGAGCAACAAACAGCTTTACAGGTAGTCAGTCAGGATCACAGCTCAGTGCCAGTTTCAGACACTGCCACCTTTGTCACAGCTTCATTGTGATCAGAGAGAACATGAGCATTTATTTATATGCCTTCTCATAAAACTGAGGAGGACAAGATCTGGCACAAAACAGATTCAAAACATGTTGAACTAGAACTTACTAGTTCTAGTAAGTTCTGTTATTGTTTGTTTCAATATTTAATTCATTTTAGAGAGGGAGATGTGTGTTTCTGACCCCATGTAACAACCCTGACGAATGTGAGCTTTGGTATTTGACACAATTTGGTTTGGTGCCCTTCACTTATATTACAATTCATTTCTACCTGTCTCTAAAATATAAATACACAAAGTATTTATAATTTCACTGGGGGTTTTGAGGGGATTTTGTTTTTTTCTTTTTTTTTTTTTTCCTTTGCTACAGCTAGTGGTATACACCAGTACAATATTTAGCTGTTGGATGTTTTATGTTTCTGGCTTTTATTTTTGGATCATCTACCATGATGCTGGACAGATAATTCTACCTTATTATTTCAGATGATAGAAAGCACATTAGGATCACACGTAAGTCCCACACAGTGAAGTTTTAACTATTCTGCCAGCTCCAAGCATGAAAGCACAGTGGAACTGTTTATATGTTTAAAATTAAAAATATTTATGAGCATATGAAGGATCTAGATTCTAGCTGATACAACAGCTGTATGTGAAGATCCTTTGACCATCTATGGTAATCCTTTCCAAAGAGAAACATGGCTACAATTAGTATAGAAATGAATTCCTTTCCAAGGAATAGTTTTAAAGGCATTTATCAACATAAAATAAGGATAGTAAAAAGATATTTATCTAACAATGTACTCAGACATCTTCAATTTACTTTGAAAAATATTTAATCAAGAAACACAGCAAAGCCTTGGTTTCATATATCATTCATGAAATGGAAGATATCACACTATCCTCAGAGAGCAACTATCTGTTATGATATGAGAATGGCGCTTTCTAAATCATCTTCAGTGTCACTTTTTGCAGTACATACCAGATTTTGGGAAAAGACAGCCCAGATTTTAAACCAGTTCAATGTCTCTAGCTCATGAGTGGTGATTGGCACCCATCTGAAGATAGCTTAACTAGAGGTTGCATCTGAAAAATAACCATTAATTTCAAGACTAAAAACAATTTATTACACAAATAAATACCTTTTCAAGTATCTTCCTATTTATAAGGGCCTGTATAATGAATATAGAATTCCTAGATAAAAAAAATCAGCGTTTTCAAAAATCGCCATTTATTCAGCAAACATATCAAACTCTGCAATGGCCACCCAGGAATTTCTTATGACAGAGCCTTGTAAGTGACTACATTTCTACATATTTTCTTTTTAGTTCACTCTCACATGGATGTAAATATATACGTATCACATACATGAGAGTTGTTTAAAAATTTTTAATCTCATAAATGATAAGCCACAATCCAGAAAGTTATTAATCACTAGGAGAAGATGCTATGGTCTGAGTCCTTAAAATACCTTAAGCACTTGAGTGCTTTGTTCCCCTTCCTTCTTTCTGGCTTCAAGTTAGTATAATTCCACTGACCTTGGGGAGGAGACTTTGACATCAGTCCAAGAAGTTTCATGTTTTAATGGGCTATGATGTCATGTGCAACAAAAAGCTTATGTTCAAAGAAAAGGCCATCAACAATAAAACACTAAAATCTTATGTAACTGAATAGCGATTACACTTGTACTCAGCAATGCATATTAATACAGCAGTGAATCACTGCAGCCTGCTACTGGAAGCAATACTGTTTTAACGAGAGGCACTTAGAATAAATCTTGACAGTATATGAAAAATGTTTCCATTTTGCTTTGCTTTAAATTGCTAATCAACTGCTTTCTCTTGATTGTTGTTTCCCAGTTATTTCAAGAAATAACTATATGTTCAAATACACAAGCATCGTTCAAATAAAAATAAACAGAATCAATGTGCTTTTAAAGCTGTTTATGATTGTATATGAATGACACACTAGCTACGCTTCACAATAGATGCATTGTAGGGGGTTTTCTTTATAACTGAAATGTACTTTTCACAGAACAGATTACCTGCTGGGAACTGAGCAGGCTGCATATATCCTAACCTATATGCAGGTGGCTTCCAATTGAAGGCATTTCATCTAATTAAAGGCAGAGTTGTGACCTGGCTGACATAACATTTTCTGGATACTAAAAACGCAACGCTTCTTGTCCTACACATGCTGTCAGGGCTCCTCTAGCTGAGGCAGGGAAGTGTATATCTCAGCAGAGATGCTGGCTCTACCCATTATCATTCTACTTGTTTTATCATTATGTCTATTGTTCATAGACATAATGATTTTGACTGTCCAAAGAAACTAATTTTTATACTTTGTCCCTTGCATTTCCATAGGTCAGAAAATGAGACATTACTCACAACAGTTGCTGAGATAACTCAATTCTCTCTTCTCCTGGTGACTCCCAAACAAAAGCCGATAATATCATGCTGAGAAACGACGAGCCATGGTACACTGAGGTGTTTCTAATGCATGCTAAAACATCTTATCAACCCTAAGCTTAAGAACTTCGTGGCATATTTTTGAGTTTTCTTCAACTGGTACGTTGCTAAGTAATTGTATAAAAAGAGCTCTCTGTTTTATGGGTAAAGCATCTCTCTAACTTGTAGCTAGGGGGAAATAGAGCAGAGGGAGATTTTTCAATAGACTGGCCGACACAGAAAGAGCTTATATTTAGGAGAGACATCTGTGCGGTATCAGGGATAGCCCTGTTAAAAATTATTTTCTTTAAAAGTGGTTGGGGGACACAGGGAAGAGGTTTTGATTCAGACTCGCAGAGGCTCTCCTGAGCTAGACTTACAGAAGCACAAGAGCTAATAAACCCTTCAGTCTGGGTGAGCAAGGTCACGGCTGAGACCTTGAGGACGGAACTTGCACATGTTGTAGAGCCCAGATCCTTCACTCCCAGAAACTCACTGACAAAGCTATTTGAGGAGCTTGAGTAAGAGAGTACATAGCTTGGACTGCATTATGTGGTGACTGGTCTGCTTGTATTCCTTCCAAACAGCCATAGGAGGCTGTAATTTTGTCAATGGGCCATTTTAAACCACTGTGTTGAATGCACTATGCATGAAAACTACCCATCATTCTGTATTTCCACATAATGGAATAAACTGTACTGCTATGAGTTCTTAAAAAGGAGTAGAAAGCAAAGGACATTTCCCTTATTTGTAAGGAACTGCTAGTAAGCTTGTTACAGCGTTTAAGTGCTAAAGTACATAGGGAAGATAAAAACTTGCACAAGCTGTAGAAACTGTTTTTAAAGTTCTTAAGAACTTTAAACTTACATTTTCATCATGCAAATGTACTTTGCAAATGAAAACTAAATTACTACCAAGATGACCCTTCAATTCAAACCCCAAAGATGAGTGGACAAAATGAGAGAAAATGCCATCCTCTAATTTGGGATCATACAGCAACTGCAATTTTATAATCTTTGCAGGAATTTTAAGTGAAGATACTTGCAAAATTATATGAAGAAATTGCTTCCTAATGGCTTTTTATTTAACCCATCTTAAAACTCAGTAAAGATTCCATTCTCGCATACTGGGCAGACATCTACAATAGAAAGCCCGTATCATTTATTGTTTGTACAAAGCAGTACATGTTTTACACAGAGGCAGCTGTAGATTAACTAAGTTAATTCCCATACTGGTATTCAGATGATTCAGTTGCTTATAAACCCACAATTTTTTATTCCTAAGAGAACATCCTAAAATAGTGTATTTTAAAATTAATGAATGCAATTAATTCATGTGTATCAAGTATTACAGCTGAAGAATATATTACTTACAATGTTTAGCCTGCTTTCATTTCTTGATGTTTATCCTGGGCGTGATTCAAAGTAACAGAAGTTAATGAAAGTTATCTGCAAGGCTATTAGTTTTTTTTAAAAAAAAAAAAGAAAAGAAAAAGAAAAAGAAAAAAGATATTTACCTTGCCTAGAAGATACTATTCTTCTTTTGAGTCTTGCAATATTTTTTAAAGAAAGTATCTTACAAAATGCTTCCTTATTCAAATTAAACCTTCCCTAAATTGTTGTAATTAAAATAAAAGCATCAAATACAGCATAAATATGAGTCAGTAGGCCTTTCTCTTTTGGCATCAATTTTTGGAACATCCAGAGATGTTTTGTGTTTTACTGTGGACTTTTAAGGAGCTGCTGCAGCTGTGGAATAATTTTTAGAAGCCCTGAAACTTCTCTAAAGTCTGCTCAAGGCTAAACCATCTTCTGGCCTCTCCCTGGAACAGGAAAAAAATACACCTGATACATCAACAGTGGCCATGACGAGGTGGAGAGAGAAGGGGAGAACACATAGATCAGCCATACAGGTGCAGCATCAAAGTTGTCCCAGATTCCTCCAGTTTTGAGGTCTTGGACTATCAGTAAAATTCCTGAAAGACTGGATGCCCTTTAAACAGAAAAGTCAACTGAATAGCAACCAGGCTTGTCATTCACTGTTCTTCATATAAATAAAAGATCATGACAGAAGCAAGCATAGACAACGGTACAAATTCTTTAATGCTATATTTGCAAACCAAAATATACTAAGCTTTTCCATTTTCCAAGAAGATATTAATCAGCTCATTTTAGGAAGCAATGGAAACTGGATAACAACCATTGAAATAGGCGATCTCTTTCTTATCAAAATTATTCATCCATCCAATAAACCAACTAATTATGTGCTAAACTTCATCCCAGATGTTGCTATTCCAAATTTACCTTAATTTTTGACAAACGTACAGGGCTTGGCTATGAGTGATGCCTTGACCTTTAATCTACAGAACAGTTCCTTATCTTTTAAGAGATTTTATATAGATTTTTAACACTGATAATTATGGACTTTAATTGTTCTTATAATTTCAGGCATTTTTGGTTTTTACAGATTTCTTTTCAAATTCCCAAAGCAACTCACATTATCATATGCAAATTTCTGACTTGCTCAGCCCCATGGGAACCTTTTTAGCTGTGGAGTAATAGCGCAGAAAAGTCCTGAAACCCAGGTGTTGTCTATCCTATTCCACTGGTGATAAGCAGTTTTTCCCCCAAGCAAGGACTGTGATTAATTTAATTATGTGCCTCTTTTTCAGTTTTACTTCCTACAGTAACATTGCAATTGTGCCTGAGCACTAGCTTTAGTATTCAACATACTGAAAGGAAAAGTGTCATTCAGAAGAGAAGCATTTCATAGAATCATAGAATAGTTCGGGTTGGAAGGGACCTTTAAAGGTCATCTAGTCCAACCCCCCAGAAATGAGCAGGGACATCTTCAACTGGATCAGGTTGCTCAGAGCCCCAGCCAGCCAGACCTTGAATGTTTCCAGGGATGGGGCATCCACCACCTCTCTGCGCAACCTGTGCCAGTGTTTCACCACCCTCAGTGTAAAAAATTTCTTCCTTATATCTAGCCTAAATCTACCCCCCTTTAGTTTAAAGCCATTCCCCCTTGTCCTGTCGCAACAGGCCCTGCTCAAAAGTTTGCCACCATCTTTTTTATAAGCCCCCTTTAAGTACTGATAGGCTGCAATAAGGTCTCCCCAAAGCCTTCTCTTCTCTAGGCTGAACAACCCCAACTCTCTCAGCCTTTCTT
>NW_008796217.1:3069726-3073997 GCF_000699145.1 Aptenodytes forsteri
CTCTAGTTTAAAGCCCTCTTCACCAGCTTGACAAGCCTATGACCGAAGATGCTCTTCCCCTTCTCTGACAGATGGACCCCGTCAGCCCCCAGTAGACCAGGTTTCTCAAAGCGAGTCCCATGGTCTAAGTAGCCGAAACCCTCGCTGTGGCACCAGCATGCGCATCTAGACATTTATCTGAAAAGCACAAAAACTTTCCAACTGAAAATGGCTCTTGAGCTATTAATTTAAATAGATCTGTATTTATCACAACTGTAATAGCCAGTGATACTGACACTACTGAGCCAAAAAATCAACTTGTTTAGAAAGGGTCTGCTAGCAGGAAATGGTCTGCTATCAGAGCTGTCCACACTGTGGGGTCCCAATGATCCTACCTAGTGGAGAAAACTCTTCTGTCAGTTTTTCTTTCCATCATGTTTATTTGGACCTTTTTCTTCTGATACAGCAGACATCTGAAAACTGTGAGTATTTTTTATTCTCACTCATTTTTCATATTTTCTATGTAAACCTTATACATATCTGCTAAAACTGTAAAATACTTTATTTTAATATGTTTAATTTTATTTTACTACAGTATTCAAAACATGGTCAATAAAGTTAGGATACAATTTTCCATTGCTTCAAAACAGCACAATTCCACTGTAATCATTGAGTGAAGCCAAAGATAAGGACTGTTTCTAAATAGATAGATAGATATTAAAGAAATTCTACAAACAGGATGCTGTGTTAAAATAGAAGAATGATGAGTCCATCTTACTCTGAAACTTCATTTTATACATGGATCAGTACAAAGTAAGTGGGAAGTGAGGAACATAAATAGAATAAAAATATTGAGCTATTAAGAATAAATCTAAAGAGCTTAAGAGATGTTACACAGAACAACAGAAACGGTTCTTGCTGTAGTAAACATGAAAAGAAATAGGAAATCTAATTTCATTTAAACTCAAATACAAATATCAAATCCTGTATTAAGAGAAACCATATTGTTAGAGAATTGACTATAGACTTCCCCTTCACCACTGCAGTGATCTGTATCCAACCTAGATAATCAGAAGACATTGTCATCTGAAGGATCTTTGCAGATCTGAGAGAAATGGATGGCTTTCTCATGTGAATACAGTCTTTTATGATTCTCAGAGATGTAAGGGGCTGAAGTGGCGCTGAGAATTTACTATCTCCATTACAAGAGATGTCACAAGGCACATTGGAAAAACAGATTATGAAAGCTTGTACTGCACAGTTTTCTTTTGCAGCTATTGCTGAAAAAAAGGCTAAATGTTTCAGCTCTTTTTAACAGTTTGTGAATGTCTGCAACATGGGAGGCTCCAGTGCACAGTCACATTATGATACCTTATTTTAGCTGTAGTCTTTTGTTCATTAATCCACTGGCTTTGTATACACATATAGGTAATGCAGCAGCTTAACTTTTCATTGGGCAGTAATTTATGCCACATGGTCTTTAATATCTAGGGATCTGGGAGCAGTTCACGCACAGTTACTGTGCCCCAGTATGGAGGGGCTAGATTGTTAAATGATACTAACTGCGGTTATGTGTCTGAGCCCCCAGCTTTGATTTTTAATAGCCCCTTTTTTTCATTTTCAAATGATGTATATTTGCCAAATGCATGCCACTCTTCCACTCACAGCAGCAATCACAGAGATATCAAAGATAGCTTTCAATTAACTTGTTCAGGTACTGGTGAACACTTCACTGCAGGAGCCTGCAGCTTGGGACAGAGATGAGTTCCCCTTCTTTTCAAAGCAAAACCAGTACCTAATAATGTTTTTCTTTGTATATGTCTCAATTTTTCCTATTCTTGCACCTCATATAATTAAGGCTGATATTGAAGTCAGTAAAATATATCAAGTGCATTATAACAATTCTATCTCATTGTGAAAATAGAATTCGTTAGTACTTTCATTCCCAGTCTAAGGACTTAAGTCTGGAGACAAGAGATTAGCGACACTTTCATCCACTACAGCATTTTGTTAAAATCTGGTAAGGTACAGGGAAATAGAACCTCATGATGCTTGTTGCATACAAACTTAATATTCTCCCTCACTCTCAGCACAATCTGTAACACTCAAATATACACTCCCATAGCAAGCCAGTTTGATATTAACAGCTCTCTTAGCTCTGATGCTTCAAGCAGCATTTTCTTGATGATAGGAAGGGAAGCCATTAAGGAAATGCTTACATTCTTTTCCTTTCTGAAAAATTCTACCTCAAATCTGCTAGGCTAAAATGCCATGCATCGTGTCTGATTAAATAAAACAACATAATTGACATGCACCTGAACTAAAAATGTGAAAAGATATTTTCTGGAAAAAAATTCTTTTTAAAGATTACACTGTATTTAAATTTATTGAGATGGTAAAGCTATGAAATTCCAGCTTACCCCTCAGGTCAGGAGCTATGTTCATACAGTGGCAACCAAATCTCTGTTGAATTGGCTCTCCTGTTTTTCTGAGAAAAGCAATATAAACAGAAGATCAAATGCTTGTTGTTTGCTTCTTTAATATGTCAGCACCTTCTGTCTAGAGGGAATGTTGTGCCAGACAGCATGTTGCATAAATAGTGTACTAGACAAATTATATTACATCTTGTGGAGTATATACTGACATAGAAGTGCCTTGAAATAACTAAATTATATCCTTTGTCTAAATCTCAGCCACCACATTGAAAATCAGGTGAAAGAGATGGTATTTGTCTGTCTGTTTTGCTCATGTGACAAAAATCTCCTGTATTATGTGTTATAAAGCAACTGCTTTCTATTAATTCATTTTACCTAAATTTACCTAAATATTTATGTCAACATATTCACAAGCTCAGAAAGGTTATAAATAAGATTATATGACTTCCAATGTGATTGTCTTTTGAAAAAACATTGCATTTTTATGGGTTTTCTGAAAGGACTGATTATGTCAGAGCACAGATAGCCAGAATACAATAACATAGTCTTTTTGGCATTTTCCAGATGAACACTAAAAATGTATTCTGAACAATATTATAATGCAAATTTGGGGAAAAAGCCATTAAGAAATTTCTTTCCAAGAATACGGACATCAATATCAAATCAAAGATTAGGGAAAATTCATTCAATATACAAAGGACTGTCAGCAGGAGATAGCTGAGAAAGGGAATTTTGAATATTTGATTTTATATATAAACTGCTACAGCTTAAGCAGGTCAGTAAAAATCTAACTCAAGTTTCTTACTACTGTATGAGCTAAGTCCACTTTTCTTGCATAATTCCATATGATCTTTGGTCCCCAGAGTTATGGAAAATCATGATATTGAGTTTACCAGAGCTATCTTCTTAGGGTGGAATTAACCTTTTTGTTTATATAATGAAAAGAAACAAGGAGTTGATATTCACAGTTTAACCAGTAGAAGGACCAGATTCTGTTATTTCTATTCATATTTTCAGTGTCAGCATGGAGCATTTGGGGAGGTGATGATAAAGTGACTACTTCTTCATCAACTTTTTTCTTCTAGTTGTATTTTATCACACATCTTTCTATTGAATGTAGGGGAAAATTTGGTCAGCAAAACTTATTCATTTGGCAGTGTTTCTGATGATTACCACATTTTAAACACAATTTACAAGGAAAAAACAAAGACTTATATAATACATTGGGAATCAAGGATTAAATTCATCTTCTTAATTGCACAATTCTTAATCTTTCTGAATAGACAATGAAACTCACAGTTGCATGACTAAGTGCAAGATTTGACAACTTTTTCAATTTAGCACACTAAATTACAATTTCATTGAAGCACTCATTCTAGGTTAATTAAAATGCAAGTTGCCAGTAAATGAATTATGTAAATAAGATACTGTACAAGTCATGCAGTAATTACCAAACCTACATTTATAACCTTATTGATTTTCAATAACTTGCACTAAACCTTAAATGTGTAATGTGTAATTAAAGAAAAGATTAAGCATGAAGTGATATGTGAGAGGTTTGGAAAATAAACTGATATGAAATCATTACTTTCCATTGTTTTTCCAATAAAGCCTTTGGGAGATGCAAATTTTGATATGGTATATATTGATCGTAGCTTGACCAATCCCAGCTTTCAGAAGAGTTAGGCAGTTTGCTGTAAAAAAACATAGAATCCCTCATTTCTTACTTAGAGTTTTAGAAGAGGTCAGAATGTCAGTTCACCATATTATAGCATCACAGAATCTTTTAGGTTGGAAAAGACCTTTAAGATCATTGAGTCCAACCATTAACCTAACACTGCCAAGTCCACCACTAAA
>NW_008796217.1:3074183-3088630 GCF_000699145.1 Aptenodytes forsteri
AGGTCTCCCCTCAGCCTCCTTTTCTCCAGGCTAAACAACCCCAGTTCCCTCAGCCGCTCCTCATAAGACTTGTGCTCCAGACCCTTCACCAGCTTCGTTGCCCTTCTTTGGACGCACTGCAGCACCTCAATGTCTGTGTTGTAGTGAGGGGACAAAACTGAACACAGTATTTGAGGTGCGGCCTCACCAGTGCCGAGTACAGGGGGACAATCACTTCCCTAGTCCTGCTGGCCACACTATTTCTGATACAGACCAGGATGCCATTGGCCTTCTTGGCCACCTGGGCACATTGCTGGCTCATATTCAGCTGGCTGTCAATCAACACCCCCAGGTCCTTTTCTGCCAGGCAGCTTTCCAGCCACTCTTCCTCAAGCCTGTAGCATGGGGATGTTGTGACCCAAGTGCAGGACCCGGCACTTGTCCTTGTTGAACCTCATATAATTGGCCTCAGCCCATTGACCCAGCCTGTCCAGACCCCTCTGTAGAGCCTTCCTACCCTCAAGCAGATCAACATGGTGTTGTCTGTAAATTTACTGGGGGTACACTCAATCTCCTTGTGCAGTTCATTGATAAACAGAACTGGCCCAAATACTGAGTCCTGGGGAACATCACTTGTGACTGGACGCCAACTGGATTTAACTCCATTAATCACATTATTTTTATAACTGCACAAGGAATAAGTCTTATTAAATTGATGGGCTCTGGAAAGAATAAAAGATTAAGTTCATCTTTTTATTTCCATCTTGTTTTCCTCTGTCGAAGTTGAGTCGTAGGGACTTTCATGTGAGACACTCCAGCCTAAATATAAAAAAGAATCTCTCACTCCCATTTGTTGCAAGTTGAAAGGATACTTCCTCGTAAACTTCACCAGAGTTTCCCCATGATGCAAATAATCAAGTCTAGAAATGGGGCATCTCTACTGCAGCCCAAACTGTGCTCTGGAAGTCTCACTCTCAGTGCCAGGTGCAGGAGTTCACACAGGACTGTCTAACCCTCTCACCAGTCAGAGACTCAGTTATATTGTGGGTGAAAACTCTGAGCAAGACCTAATGGGCAAACATTGATCTCAAATTAATGATTAAATTCTGAATGTTTTTTAGTGATAAAATTAGCTCTGTAGTATCAGCTTGCTTCTGAATGTTTAAGTGTCAGTGTCTCAGAGACTAATTGTTGTTTTCCCACAAGAACCCCCCAAATTTTTGTCAATAATGTGATTTTCTAAAATGTGGAATGATGTGGAAGTGGCATTACTGAAACTCTTATAACTGAACTAGGTGCAACAGCAGAAGTTATACATCTGCTTACAAAAGTAGGAAATAACCATCCCTTTGGTTAATTAGAATTTAATTACTGTATCAATTCATTAAAGACTTTTAAAATAGTTTAATTTTCTTTTTATTGTAACTTCAGGGCATCTGAAAGGTATTACCATTTAGTGGTTTGCATTCCTCAGCCTTCCCAAAGAAAGTACTGCAGAACATACTTATTGGTACAAAAGGCAAAAAGGCTCCTGGACTTCACACACTTTACTTTACACATAAAGAGGTAATTGCCAGCTAGCAGTGTGATTTCAGCCGCTGCAGTCTAATAGCTAAGGTTCAGGCAACTGGCTGTGCCTGGAAAGTACAACCTAGCCCTGGAAATATTTTGAATAGGAGCAGGGAATGGCACTGGATGGTCCTGTCCACCCAGTCAGTGCTAATTTGACCCACCACACAGCAGAGCTTACTCCCCAGCCCCAGCAGCTGCCCAGGGGGCCCACTGGCTGTAGGAATCATGGCTTGCCTCTTCTGCACTTATTTTAGCATGGGTAAAGCTGCCAGAGGAGTCATTCATCAATAGTCTTTATGCTCCCTGGAGGAATAAGGCAGCATTATACTTTGCTGCTATGTAATGCTGTAATAAGCAAGAGAGGAAGAGAATTACTCTACTTTGTCCTCATGTATAGATATAGATATAACATTCAAAGGTAATATACAGGTAGGATTCAAATATCGATTATTTCATTTCTTGTTGATAATAGTTTTTAGTCTCAAATGTGCATTTGTAGACCTCCTTTAAAATAAACATCTATTATGTCTGCTTTTATAAGTCCTTTGACGCAAGTAGCATCAGCTACATTCAGTCACGTTTAATGTGTTCTTGGAGTGTCCACAGAGGACACCAAAATACCACTAGTTTACAACACAAAAACTGAACTATCTAGGTAGTTTGTCTATGACAGTAAGTCCCAAAGGTAAGATCCTGGCTGAAGGCAATTGTCACTGCTTCTCCTCACAGTGTTAGAGATTCCTTTGGCTAGAAAAGAGCCAAACAAAACTATGGGTGTCCAGAGAATCTAAAATCTTGTCTCCCCACATCCAAGTGGCCAGGTTAAGAGAGAGGTCTGTAGACTGTTGGAGGAAATCACTCTTTGCTCACCTCTCTTTGGACCTTGGTGTTATTTTATAAAATGGTCTGTAGATGCTGCAGTCTCATGTGATATGTTCTTTACATGATATGTCAAGGTCATGTGTAAGTTTCAGCCACACACGGATAGTCTTTTCAGGGCCAAGATATGAAAATTGTTCTGTTTTAGAATAAAAGGAGTATAAATTGCTTAGAGGGGAGTAACAAAGAAATTGTGAGAAAAGGTGGAAAAAGAAATTTGAACTGCAGCCCCAAATGGCACAAAGGAACTGAAGAAGATCTATGAAGACTCCTTACATTACTGTGTTACATGGAAGCTTGAGAAGATGCCGGGCATAGGTACTGCTCTGGCAGATCTTGGTGGCAAAACTGTCTGATTTCAGTGCACTAAGTGAATACTTAGAACAACCTGAACAATCACTTTGATGAAATTCAGACTTAATGAAAATATACAACTGAATAAGTGCTCCACATCCAGAAGATTTGCAAAACTGGATTGCTTGTTCGCATTAAGTGAGAGAAAGTAATTTCAGGCAAAATCTAGGGCCAATGTTTCAGGAAAGAAAACACTTAAACAACATTCTAGAAAGCAAAACTAAAGCCTGACATTCTAACTAAAGCACTAACTAAAAGTAAAGCATTAACTAAAGATTGTAACATGCACTTCTTCCATAACTGGCTTTTCACCTATCACTCCAGTGACTATTACAAAACAATTTTACCTTGTAAGTTTAGAAATGAATGCCATTTTTTTCTTTCTTTCTTTGTCTTAAAAAAAAAATAATACCAAACCCCACATGGTATTGAAAATCCTGTAATGGACACAGATTTCATTGACTTTAAAAGGTACTCAGTGCAGCAAGTGATCTAGGATGATCCAGTATAAGGACATTTGGAGTGAACATCAGGCAAAAGCTTGCTAACAATGAAATGTAATAGACTGTGGAATGGTCTCCCCAGGGAAATAGTAATGCTTGATGCCTAAAACTAGACTAGATAAAGCAACAGGAAATACACTGTTGTGTACAACACTGCAATATAGTATAGCCAAGAAGTGACTCACTTGTTATTTCTTTTCTCTCTTAACTTCTATAATTCTGTGATATTGTTGTGGTTACAGGTAGCTTTACAGCTCTGTTGGTAATATCCATTAGGCAGTGGAACACCAATGACTATGTAGAAAATGGATAAGGAAGTTTTGTCACATTTAAGATCAGAATGGAAGGCTTGCAGCAGAATAGAGTGGGGCACAGATTTTCATCCAAATTCATTTCAGGAGCTAAGGAAGTTCTGAATAAACCACAGCCCATTGCTATGTGCTAAAAGCCTCATTTGAAAAGGAAAAGGGGCTCCAATGCACACCAAGGCTCAGAAGAACACTAGGCAGAAAAAAGAGCACAAGCGTTAGAGGTATCAGAAGAAGTTACCGTCACTGACTATTTTGTGCAGCAAAGTTCTCTACTGCTTCTCATGCATTTCTGTGCCTGGACGTTCCTGCTAATCTTCTCTTCTGCTGTGAACAGAATATTTCTATCTTCTTTTACTGTTCTATAGGACTGAAACAATAACATCAGCAAAACTGTATATAATATAAAAGATGCAAGAAATTTCTTGCTTTGAAAACTCAGTGAGAACAAAGTGGTAAAAGACCATGAAAAGAAAGAAACTTACAACACAGAATGGCTGGAAGTGTCAATTTGCTTTTAACTGAACAGTAAAAGGTGTTTCTTTGCAGGAACAAGAAAATTACACTGGGGCTAAAATAGTACCACTTGGTTTAAGCTTGTTGTTAATGGCTAGAAGGGTAGCTACAAAGAAATACTGGTGACAAAGGCACATTTGTTCTGTTGAGTGTTGCGGCTGTCTGTATGACAATGTGCTTTTCATATTAGTCCGAATAAATAGAAACCTATTTTCTAAGCAAATGGAAATTGGAAGTGAGAAAAAGAGAAACAGTATCTGATCTTGATGCCATTGAGCTTTAGGAAAAATTAATTTATCCTTTGTTGTAAATTCTTTTATCATGAGAATCTTTATCAACTGCAACACTATGTTTGCAGCAACGTCCTGAGGCAATAGCAGAAGAAATTCACTCAGTGCCCCAGCAAATGCTCAGCTTCAGATTGTACAGGGACGATCAATTCAAAGCAGAAACAATAACATTTAAACAAATGATAAAAAATGGACCAAACCAAAGTAACTATTTCATTAAAAGGCAGCCTCCTGAGAGATGAAGGGCCTAGAGAGGGAGGGAGAGCCCCACAGCAAATCTTCAGCAGGAATACTAGTGTGAGGAAAAGCAGTTCAAGAGAAAAATTGCTTTCAGAGGAAAATGGATTTTTTTTACAGAATGTGTTGAATCAGATTTTAAAACCTAAGGATCAAATAAAATAAAATTGATGGTAAAGACTGATTTGGTAGGTAGCTGCAAAGGATTATTCAGCTCTGATTCCTTTTCTTGAAACAGTGATGCAGAACTGGTTACCAGTGCAATCAAATCTGCCTTCTCCCTACTGCAGATGTCCTTTTAAGAAAAGCATATTAATTTTTACAAATTGTGCATTTTTTTGCCATTGACTTGAATGGACACAAAATTAAGCCCTAAATTTGCTTTCTCAGCAGAGAGACCAAGAGAAGGGCTACACAATGAATTAAATTCTTATCTCTGGGGGTGATTCCACCAGATCAGCTATGCTCTGTGGAAAGAAATGTACATGCCTCTGATCTTTACCATCCTCAGTCACAATGACACTGTTGCAGCTTACTCAGTGCTCATACTGTTCATCGGTTGGGTAGCAATCTTTAGGCACCAAAGCTAATTGATCCAATGTTTTTCACAAACACTAAATCCATTCCTACTATCTACAAGTAAATAATGAAGGATCATAAACCATGGACTTTTCAGGAGAGGCCACTCAGCCAGGGTGATGTGACCATTCTGGCCGAAGGTCCCATTACAGTCAATTAGAACCACTCCTGCATGCAGTAACATTTCATTTCAATAAGGTCTGGGAGAAAGGTACTTATCACTTCAGACCAAATACCCCTGAAGATGGTATCCAACATTAAAAAACAAACAAACACACACCACAAAAAAAACAAAATTAAAAAACAAAAAACAGCAATAAGGAGATCCAAGAAATCGTCATCTAGGAAAAGAACCTGGAAGAGTACTCTCTTTAAATACTTTTTAAATGTCTTTTTGAAAAAAATTTTGAACTTTAGTACATCCTGTCTTTCTTCATCTTGTGAGGGTCTTAAGAAGCAAACAGTTGTCCAGTAAAGCTGAGTTCATTTTAACTCAATTAGCAAGTAATGGAGTATTCAAAAGACTGACACGTGCTGGGGAAAACCCCAGTACTAGTGATGGTTACTGGAGGTCATATACTCTGAAAAATGCAGTAAAGAAGAAAAAGAGTGCATGAAAGAAGAAAAAGAATGCAAAGCTTATAGGGAAAGGCAATAAGTTTTAAGAAAGCAGATGATCTGTTGGGGAAAAAAAACCCCACAACCAGACTCTTGGGCTTACAAGCACATCTTTGAGTCTGAAGCAGCAGACATTACACATGGTCTCTATTGCCTTTTCCAAGAAAATGGAGTGTGTTCCTACAGTTTAACTTTCCTGATACAGCTGCACATCTGTGTTTCAGCAGAACTTTGCTGGCAAAAATGACATTGCTTGTGTTCCTCAAAAGGCCAAATTCAGTGAAATACACATTAGCTGTATTGATTCCTGTGCCTTTTTCCAGCCACTTTGCGGATTAAAAACTGTATAGCTTACCAAAACATAACAAACCAAAACTTTATTGAAATTGCAAGGTTGAGAAATCCCATATAAAAGGCCACATACACGTGACTTCCTTGTGTTGCCTGCAAGCAGTAAGGGATAGAAACAGCAGTCTTCAACCCGTTACATCTTGGCAAAAATGGGATGGAGTATCACAGGACGAAGAAATGGAACCTCCTTCAGTTTTTGCTTCTGCTGAATTTCAAAGATTTCCTGTGAGTGACTGAGATGTTTGAATTTATTTGATTTCATTTTTGTCAGTTTCATGAATGTTTAATGAGGGAACTATTAGACAACATAAATGTGAGTTTCACTACAGCTGTTCTGGCTCATCCCTCAAATACACACTTCAAGTTCAAAGGGAACTCTTGGCTGCTTAGTCCTTTTGAAAATGACTGTATTTATTCAGAGGCTCACTTCTGGCCTCTGTTTTTCTGAAAGAAAGCATTCAGCCACATACATGTGTACCCTCACTTTCTCGCCTCAAGGCCAATCCTGAAATCCTTTTCCATTTTCATTCTGGCAGGAAATTTTCTTTTCAAAGGAAATAAAGGTAGAGTAAGGATTTCAGGGATGGCCACCATTGTCTATATTCATTTCACTGAATATCTTTAGTTTTAGGGGTATCATTTTTGTTCTTTCCCTGGCCCATCTCTCTTCAATCCAAACATGCATTGCTCACTAGTTTAATGTTCCAGTCTTCTAAATAACTCAATTTTTAGGACAGTTTAAGATACACATTATTACAGTGTTTCATAGCCTGGGGCATAGAGTATTTTGCAGAAAAGAAAAAATTACGTGTTTTTTGCTGACAGAACAAAAGGAGAGGACTTGAATTTACAGCAACTTGTGCCCACAGGCAAAGTGCACAGTTGTCTTTAGTCCATTCTTCAGAGCTACAAAGAATCAATTACTTTTTCCTGTGCTGCTATTGGACTTAGATCTCTCCACAGCACTGTTAACTAATTCTTGAGCCACACTTCAGCAGTTTTACTTCCTGTGAAATAGATGAATAATAGCTGTAATTATGTGGTACTCAGTAATCTGAGAGTAAGTTTCTTCTCTGGCCCACAGTACATGAATCTTAATTTGGATTGTAGATTTGTAATAGTTTCCTGGTTCATAAGCAAGTGAATTGATTTCAACTTGTTGGAAGCTAACGGTCTTGTTTAGAAGCACCGGTCAGTACTTCTGCTGAAGGGGTGGACTATCTTGTTGCTTTTTAGCAACAAGAAGCCTTACCCGTCTTCATGAGCAATGGTCTTGTTACTACTTTTCATATTACCATCCAGTAGCAATAGAATAAAGCACTCCATCTTTTCTGTTTGGTGTATGTTTTGTTGATCTGTATGCCCTTGTCAAAATATTGTTGGTCCCATTTTCCTCACAGGGAAACAGGTAAAGACAGTTAATGAGCTGCCAAGCATGTTACACTGGGTAAAAAACAAAGCGAGGAAAAGAACCGCAAGACTTTCCACATCTCCTGCTTAATTTATTAAAATTTTCCTCTAGAAGACTTTTTTTCCTAGCATTAATAAGATTTCTGTTAAATTCTGATTACAGACTAAGAGATTAAGTTTAAGCGCCATCTATATTTAAAAAATAAGGCAGGAAGAAGACATACGAATCCCACTCTGTTGTCTCTTACAGTATCTGAATTAGCACTGCAAGTTTTCCTTACTGACAAAAAGAAAATAATCTTAGTGAAATATATCACTGTATTCAAACCACATTTTTGGGAAAAAAAAGAAAAGATTACTTGAATCTCACAAATCTAGTACAATGACAATAAACAAAACCTTTTAAAAACCAGACTTTATTGCACTAGCTATTTTTGATCTTGCCTGAGAACAGAGCACATCTGTCACTAGACAACAGGAAAATACTGTGCTGAGATACAGTCCAACAAGTGAGCACACCATTTTGTTACATTTTACTCTACTCTGACTACTCTCCAGATTTATGTCCCAATTACCAGAGCTGTAAATGAGAACATAGAAGCATTTTATGACCAATTCAGGGAGTGATTGACAAAAGCGTAGGAATGGTACAGGCATAGTTACAAGTGACCTCAGTATAAATTTTGGCACTTGATGTATTATTAAAAGCTGCTCCACCAATCTATCTTGATTTTATATAAGGTCAGGAACTTTTGGTGCTTTCTAATTTCAATGGATTGAGCTTGATGAGTAATCCATTTAACTTTAAGACTTCTCATTCAAAACACAATCTGAACCTAATAACCTCCATTTAGTCCAGAAGTTCTGTGCTAACGTTCCTGTCCTTAAGGTTTTCAGGTGTTTATATTAATCTCGGAGTCATCTGTACGCACTAAGGGACGCATAATCAATTCATTGATCTAGTCCTCTGAATTTGGGACTTGCATCATAGCTAAGCTCTTGTGGTGCACAATATCCAGCGTGATTATGAGCTAAGGATGAAATGGAATATGAGCAATTTGAACATGGAGAAATGTGCTCCTACAGCAAATGTGTCCCTTCAGATAAGTACATGTGACATGTAATAACCTGTTCAAATATCTCAGAATCTTCATCTTTCTGTACTTTTCCATTTCATTTTGCATTGTGCTGATCTGGTGACACTGCCCAGTGGTGTATCTGAATAAGGACTGAAGAGAACTTAAAGGCACACTATTTGAATTACATAGCCGAGAGCAAAAGACTTGGAGTGAAAACGTTCATTGATAGTTATGCACTGACATGTTGTCTTGCTGTTTTTATAATGTCTCACCTTCTTCAGACTCTAATTACAAGAACCATTATTTACTTCTCTTATTCTAAGATTACCTTTATCTGAATTTAAGTGTATACATATGTATACACAAGATAAAAAGAGGAAGAACTTAGTAATATTCATGATTGGATGACCCTGTGAGCAAGGTTTATTCATTTTTATTAAGTGTATTCTGTCAACTAGCATGTCTGAAGACTTCTAATTATGATGTTGAATTAGCAGTCAAGTGGCGTTGTTTGTTCTTTGAAATTATGGAGTCCACTTTTATTTAAATGATTAATGATGCATATTAATCAAGAACTGAGTATCTGCAGCAAACTACCAGCTTGGGAAATAAAACCAGAAATAAAACCAGAATTGATTTTTTTTTTTTTTTCCAATCCATGCATTTTACTGTTTCAGATAAACGAAAACCAACTTAATGTCTTTGGCTTTAGTTTGCAGTGTGAAACCCTAAGGCTTCAAAATAAGCTCAGGCTCGAAATCTTATGTCAACCGGTTCCACAGGTTATATAAAAAAACACATGCCAAATACATGCATGAAGCAGATCAGAACATAACTAAATGCATACCTCTCTGTCTGTTTGACTTTGCAGGAAAGGGTGAGGCAATGAGCACATGCCATCTGCAAGAGCAGCAGCGTTCCCCTCTTCTGGAAAGAAACCCTCCCCACCCAGGTGGGCGAAAGATTAACTTCCTTGAAAGGCAATGTGAATCCCAATTTTTTGCCTTCTGCCTTTTGCAGTCCTTTGCTCAGTGTGAGATTCCCCACTGCAGCAGAGGACAGGAGCATACTCAGGTTGTTTGTAGGTATCAGAAGACACTGATGATATCCAAATTTCCAGGTTTTGTGTTATAAGTATTTAAATCCTCCCTGCACACACACTTATTTTGTCTCCATAGTTGGTTACCTGTCCCTGTTTGTAGCTAGCATTGACTGCCTGTAAGTTAGAGTTACCCAGAGCAGCAGACTGTCAGAAACAGCAAAATAACCTTGTCTGACTATGCCAAAAACCTTGGGTAGTCTCACTGGCTGCTGCTCCATCCCTAGCACTGATGGAGGAACTGAGTAGATCGTCATTACCAGAGGGGGCCAGGTACTACATCAAGGGTAGCTGCTGTGCAACCCTCCTGTTCCTCTGGTAGCAGCAGCCTGAGCAGTAAATTTGGTTTTCTGGTGTTTGCCATGAGCTCTCTTTTCACCTTTATTCCTTAACAGTCTATGTTCAAGCCTGTGTTTGTATAACAAAGTTCAATGTTGTCTGTACCTAGCTGGATCTGAAACCTGGATGATATCGATTTAGCTTATTTCATAAGGCCTTAGATCCTGGAATCAGTAGGCTGAACAGGGAAATTTGCTTTCATGCACTCAGTGATGGGTTCAGGAAACCCAAAGCCCAGCTTGAGCTGAGTCTGGTGAGGGAAGCAACTAGAAGGGCTTCTACATCAACAGCAGAAGGAAGACAAAGGAAAAAGTGGGCCTGCTGCTGAATGGGGTAGGGGCCCTGGTCACAAAGGACATGGAGAAGGCTGAGGTACTTAAGGTCTTCTTTGCCTCAGTCTTTAATAGTAAGACCGGCCTTCAGGAATCCCAGGCCCCTATCACCAAGGGGAAAGTCTGGAGCAAGGAAGACCTACCCTCGGTGGAGGACATCTTGGACTAGACAATCTCCAGAGGTCCCTGCCAACCCCAACTGTTCTGTGGTTCTGTGATTCTGTAAAAGGTGAGAAAATTTCAATCTTCATTGTTTGGAGAAGAGCTTAAAAACATAAAATGACAAACCTACAAATGTCTCATAGATCAAAGCTTGTCAGTATTTATTCATTTGTTTTACTAGATCTCACGCCCACCATATCTTACACCATTCTAGCCTAGTCCTTTCAACCTTCCTGACAGTTATCACAAGATGTGAAGACTTTTGCCTTCCTAGGTCTTGAAAGATTTTAGGGATAATACAGTCAGCCTTGCCCTATATCAAGAATCAGTTGCTAGTAGTCTCTTCCTGCCTATGCAGGATAATAACCTGGAAAACAGGACAACGTAACCCTTTTATAAACAAGAATATCACAGTAGAGAGGAACAATTTCATATTCTCTGTTTATTTCACACTGTACCGAAGTTTTCAAAAGATGCAAAGGTCCATTCTCAAAGATTGCGGCTATTTACCTTCATAATTAAAGTTAAGAATGCAGATTTCTGACCCATACCTTCCTTGCTTACAGGAGGTACCTGAATGACCCCATATGCAGCCACAAAATGAAGGATCCAAAAATAAAATAAGAGATAGGAATAAGTCCCCCTGTGAAATGAAACTTTTCTGCTAGATTCAAAAGGCAAGCTGCCTTGAGGCAGGTTCAGTCTGGTGACAAGAGCTATCTTTCAGGATTTACTTGTGCTGATTCAGTATATGGCACTTGTCTCTCTGGTAGAATAAGAAATAAATTCTCTATCAAGCTTTCGGGACCTTGACTCTTCTAGAAATGGAAGCCTTTAAATGAGAAGTGCATTTTAGCTGTTTAGTGTAGTTAAAGAATTTACACCATTTACATCCTGATGTCCTAGTCAAATTCCAACTTAGCTAATTAATTTCTGCCTCTAACAATCTCCAGTCCTACTGGTAAATTTATTTTCCACTTTCCAATCTTAATTCTGATTTAATAAAATCACTATATAATCTTAGCACAGTTGTTTGATTTTAACACAGGAGGATTCAGCATCAGAGCTGGAAATTAAAAGCCATTCTGTGCAGTAAATGTATCAGGTTTGAATCGCTTTGGGGCCAAAATATCCTCCACACTTGGGAGTTTCAATTGGTTTTCCATGAGGGATTACACAGGTCTCCATGTGCAAATGGTAGCTGTACCTTTTCAGACAGTTTGTCTACCCTTAAACATTTAAAGTTCCCCCTTTCATTTACATGGACACACACACACACACACGTTACCTCTCTCCTTTAAGACTGCCTGAAACACCACTCTGTGTCTTCCCTGCTGATTTTTTTTCAGTTTACATTTTCAAAGTTGAGTTTGTCTGGTGACTCACTGTGAAAAAGAAACACAAAACCATCTTTTTTTTTCCTCTATAGTTTGTGAAGGGAAATAAAGATTTACTTTCTTAGGGATGGTCAAGATGTAGGTTTATTTCTTATTCAGTGAAGATAGTCTTTTCATGTTCACAAAGCAAAACATGAAAATGCGTAAGAGATGAAGGCAACAGCATTCTCTTCAACCTTTTAAAAAAAAATTAATTTATTCATCTTTACTGCATTTTCCACTCAAACCCAATTTCCTTCAAAGAAGGTGGTTTTCTGTGTCATTTTTATGTTAACTATTCTGATTTATTAAATAATTTCACTAAAAACCTATAGGTTTGATCATTTCACCTGCAATACTTAGCTTGCAAAATTGTCATTTGAAGCTTTATTTTTAGCTAGAAGCAGACACAAATGTTGCCCAAAGAATGCCCGCTCAAAACAGTGGCCTAGGTTACAGAGAGATATGATTGCCTTCCATATCACACCACAAATCATTAAAAGTGAAAAACGTCAGCATGCCTCAGATTATCTTTGTGTTAGTAAAATTCCTGGGTCGACTTTAGTTCCTGTGCTGAACACCTATCTGGGCATGCGAATGTTGATACTGCAAAGCAGGCGACCACCTATGGTGTAGCTGGGTTCTCAGATGGCATAGCAGGGCCCTTTCCAGCTAAACCTGAGGAAATCCTTCAGTGGTGCATTTAGACAAAATACAGGAGTCATTTTCTTCACAATTCCTCTACAGCAACATGATTTGTTTGGCAAAAATCCTTTCCTCCCCCTCTCATTTTTAGCAGAGTGAATCTGGAGTGACTCTGTTGTAATCAGTGACTTTACTCCTCAGTTCAGCTGGTTTACTTTTTTCCATTGTTGGAAAAATGTCCAAGCTGGATCCCAGTTCCTCGGTAATTTTAAAGAACCTTCACTTTGGACAGTTCCTAGGGTTGAATTCTAATTGTCTTTAACCATGGATTTTAGATTTCAGAGTCCATTTCATTCATCATCTTGCTTCATCGCCTTACTTCTATTGTTAAGACAATTTTAGGTTAATCTTAGACAGATCCTGTTGTCATTATTTTCCCTTCAAAATCATTGAACAATTGGTTGGAATTTTTTTTTTCAAAATATAATTCAATTACTATAAATTAAAATTTTCTACAGGAATCTTGCTAATAAATTTATGTCTGGAAGTTTTTCTAAAGGATTGTAGACTTCAATGATATTTTAACACTTTAAAATTTTATTTGTCAAACTAAATTCAATTTTGAGTTAGTCTGAATTTGATGTTTATCTATTTAAACTGCTGTGTTGCATCAATCCCGCTTACTTTAAAATATTTGTCAAACTAAATTCAATTTTGAGTTAGTCTGAATTTGATGTTTATCTATTTAAACTGCTGTGTTGCATCAATCCCGCTTTCCCTTCTACAACCAGCTTTTCCTGGACTACATCTTCCATGCAACAATGTGGTTTCCTCTCTGGTTTAAGAGTTTGTTTATGGTGGTTAGAGGGTATGGCTGAACCTGTAACACTAAATTACTTTTCCTAGGAAACACGATGACAGCTCAGGATGATCTTTAGCTGACTTGAAATTAAACTTTCCACCATTTCTGAATGGTGGAAATATATCTTTTTCTGATTTTTTTGTCTGAGAAAACGTTCAATAATGTGGAAAATAAATGTTTTAGCAGTCATTATTTCTTTTGGCAAAAATTGTAAATCGCAACTGATTTGACTTTTGGATGCGTTTACACATAAACCACACAGACACAATGGGGAATTCTCCTAAGCTACACGAAGGAATGTACATTCCTCCTTGTTCCCCAGGCTAATCATTGGTTCCTTGTTATTTTAACATGCTTAATTAATGTCAGTCTCCTTTTCGAATACATTTGACTGCCAGAAATGGTGATTTTTTGGACAACATAGTTTTATAACAAAATAGAGGATTTAAGTTTACTGTGTACATGTTAAGTCTGAATTCTTCAATGACTGGTAGGTCAGTGAGTCAACCTTCATGAATGTGTATGACCAGAAAAGGAAATTCAGAAAATTTTAAGTCATTGGAAAGTTGATATTGACAGACATGCATGTACTGATGACAAAGACAGATGCACCAGTCTCCCGAAATATGATCGGTGCTGTGTATAGAGCATGGAAAAAAAGAGAGGCTTTTTACCTGCTATGACAATAATTAATCTGCCAAAGTATGTGCTAAGTGATAAAAAATAATTTTAGTGGGAAAGTAGGATTCCTTTTTTGAAGAAGCAAAAGAACTATTGTCCTTAGCAATTGTGATAGACTTCAGAGCCAATTTACCTTTGAATTTTCCTGTGATTAATTCACGTGTGGCACAGGGACCTGTGATTTCCCATCGAATTTGCTTACTATAGAGGAAGACATACTACATCTGCCTCAAAAACATTAATGAATGCTGAATATGATTATTCTACTATTAATAA
>NW_008796217.1:3088730-3149022 GCF_000699145.1 Aptenodytes forsteri
GGGGGGGGGAGGGATAGTTACACCATAAAATATAGTTTCCTCAGTTAAAAGTGATGCTCTTTATGTACCTTTTATAATCACTGGAGAAAAAGACAATTTAAGTACTCTGAATTGTGTTTTGGACAATACTGACTGTCCATATATGTATGTCTGCCTTGGTATATATACCATATATATGAAATATATATATACACACACAAGTGTATTATTGTACATATAGGCTGTGTATACACATGCACATGTATCTATCTATGTATACACACACACACATATGGACTTGGACAATACCTACTGTATGTAGTGTGTAAGGAGATTAAACGGCTTGGTCACCTGATGTTAAAAGTCCTAGGTAGTTTCATTGTCCTCACAGACAAACTGTACTTGAGATGCATATTTTTAGGCGGACATCTAGGAACAAGTCTCTCGTTTATACCTAGCACTGCTTTGAGTTCAGACACAAGGCTTTAGAAGCTCCAATTCTCCTCGTACCTTGTACCAGCAGAGGTCAATGTGAAATATGGAATATTCTTAAACATTTGACTATGGTGAAATCACAGAGAAATGCGAATCAAGCTCAAGACACCAACCAGTCCATCTGCTGGCAGGATAGCCAGTATCTGAGTCATTCCTTACCGGTATTTGTGTACCCAGTTCTCAAAGAACTTCAGCAATGAAACTCCTCAAGTCCTTCAGCAACCTATTCCAGTCCCTCACTACCCTTGTTGCAGTGATGTTTCCTACTGTCTGACTTTGTCTTTTATGTTGCAGTTTAAATCCATTATTTCTTGTTCTATTCACAAGGGTTGTTGAAAACAGATGTTGTCTTCTCCTTTGTAGTAGCCCTTTATACACTTGAAAAAAAATCATCATTTCTATTCTTCATTCTTAGCATCTTTCAAATAAATTACCCAAGTACTTTCTCAAGGGATCATATTTTGTTACATCAGAACATTCTTATTGGTCTCCAGTGGGCTTGTCCTAACTGGTGAAAATCTTTTTAAAAGTGTAATGCCCCAAATTGCATGCCCCTCTAGCTGAAGTCTTCCCAAAGCAAAATTAAAAGGTAAGATTTGTCCAGGTTTCTTGTAGATAAATTTCTTTTTTATAAGAGCAATACCTTCTTGGTTCAGCTTGTGCTGTCCTCTAAATCTAGATAATTTTCAGAAATGTTCCCTACCAGGTTGTTCCCATGTCCTTTATTGTGCAATTGATTTTCGTTGCATACTTCCTTATTGATTTTCAGCCTATATTTTCAGCCTATTTCTTGAATTTGTCAAGAATTGTCCTTTTGCATTCTAATCTTGTCTTCCAATACACTTACAGACCCGGTCTGATGTTGTCTTGAAATTTAACAAGACTATTTTCTGTTACATCATGCACTTCATTAGTGAAAGTATTGGATAGAAGTGGATGCAGTTTGATTCTACAGAGCCCCATCTGATAACTTCCTTTTATTTTCATAGAGAATTGATAGATAAATACTCCTTGCATATGGTTGTCTAACTTGTGTTGCACAAATTTCGAAGGCTTTTTTAAAGCTGTTTTTCTAGCTTGTTGAGATGATATCAAAGCCTTACCGATGGCAGCAAACCCCAAGAAATCTCCTGCTCTTTCCCCATTAGCAAGGTCTATTAATCTGATGAAGAAGTAAATTATATTATTTGATATTATTATTCACAACAAATCCATCCTACTTGTTATTTTTCTCTGTTATTTTCCAGGCTTACAGAGTTCAGCTATTTGCTTCAGATTTTTGCTGGGAAATAAATTAAAATGTGACTAATCTGTAATTCCCATGCTCCTCTGTTTTCCTCTCTAAAGGAAACTATGTTTCCTTTTTTGGGTTGGAGTTGTTTTTTTTTTGTTTTGGGGGTTTTTTTGAGTTCTTCATTCTTCCTCCAGCAGTTCTCATACCCCAGTGGTTCTGCAATGGGGAGCAGGGCAGGCTGGGTGGCAGCCAGGGGCAGCCCCAAGTCCTTTTCCCTGGGGGGAAGGTGTTGCACTCAGAGATCTGACAAACCCATAACTATCCCAATAATCTCTAAATTTTGTCTTCCCTGTTCTACTTGAAGATCTTGCTTGCTTTCCTCTCCTATCAGCTGCACTAATCCTCTAGTCGTAAATAGACCTTTTTAGGGGAGATTGTCTCAAAAAACTGTGACATTTTGTTCATCTCAGTATCACCTGTAATTAGCTTCCTTGTTTCACAGAGGGAGTGGGCCAACACTTTCTTCAGACTTCTTACTTCCCGCTATTAATGCACTTCTGAAGCGGTCCTTGTTATTCCTGACCTATCTTGCTAATGCATCTATTTTTTTATTTGGCCTTTCTGATTTTGTCTCTACCAGCTTGAAATATTCCTTTACAATCCTCTCAACAATGTGACCTAATTTCTAGTGTTTGCTCCCATCTCGTGTGGAGGTCAGTGAAGAACTTACAGCTGAAACAAGCTGAACTCCTAGTGTTTCTCAGTCTTCCCCTGCGCTGTGACACGTTGTGCTTATGTGATTAGTATGCTTTTTTAAGTACCAACCTTCCTTAAAATTTTTTTTTCTTTTAGAATTGAATCTCTTTTAAGATCAAGAGCTCTGCACAGCAATTACTTAATAAATAATTATAAAGATGATTGCTTACCCAAAAGGACCAATACCTACGCATAGCTTTCATGGCATTATTAACTCATTAATTTTGACAGTTATAATTGCTAAGGTAGAAATTTTGAGAATGTGAAAAAATTAAAACTTGGAGACGAGTTCCAGAGAGACAGCCAGGCTGTCTTATGGATCATCATATATGCTATCACAAGCCTAACTGTGACCAGTTACTTTCTCCATCAGCCTTAATGAAATTAAGTAGGCTTCTTGTACAGATGCTATCCATCAGCACAGGAAGGATAGATTCTAGCTTAGACTGAAAATATATGTGAGCCCACCATATCTTTAAGATGAGGTTTTTACACCTTCACTCATACCAAATAGGATATGTACTTCGTAAATTACCCTTAGGTAGGGCCATTTGTAAAGAATAACTTTCTTGAGCAAGTAGAGGACAGTTTACTCCCTAATTAATAATTTACTTTCTCTTATTTTTAGGGTTATGTGGACCTGAGGTAAAGGAACCTTTTTTTTTCCCTTTTTGACTAATTTCATTTTAAGAGCTCACTCCAAAAACAGCACACAGTTTGGATCAAAAGGGGAACATATGGAGGCTATTCACAAAGCAACTGCATTTTCCCTTCTTTAATCAGATGGGATTTTGATTGGCGGAGAGGCCACATCTTATTATTATTATTATTTTCTTCCTTTCCCTTTCTAAAAATAATCTTGAAAATCTGTTTATCATAAATGTAAGTGCTTGCCACAGTCTGAAGTACTCTAATCACATGATAATCTCCAGAAAATAATACAATAAATATGTCTCTTTTAGTTTGTGGACGTTAAAAAAAGAAGAAACCAAAGAATGAAAAACATGACACGTCCCATGAGACAAACATGAAAGGATGACTGAAGACAGATGGGAAAGCTAATTTTCATGTCACTTATAAATGTTAGCTCCTCTTAATTATGGAACAGACAATGAAATGTCCTTTATATCATCACTGGAAAATTTATGCTCAAAGGGGGTATAGTCACCAATTATTCTCTAGGATGTACATGTCCTTTCTTTCCATATAATGAGGGCCAAATTTCTTAGGCCTACCTAAGAAAAACTAAGTACATATTTAGAATTCTTTGGTTATAAACATATTTAGTTCTAAATACGATCAGATATTAGGACAGTTGAAAGATACCTTTACAGACTGTTTACGCTTAATGAAATCCTAGATCACTTTTGGACCTGAAACGTATCTGTGCATCTACAAGACTAATTTATTTAATCGTCGTATCTTACAGGAGTTGCAATGAAACACACGTATACAGCTCAGAGCACACATTAAGATTGTAACATGTTGAGTTAATTGTGCTCACCTGCAGTACAAAGTCAAAGATCAACTGGCAACACATTGGTAAATGAAGTGAAGCCAGAGGAAATTATATTTTGCGGATCTGAACAGAAATCTAAGCTACCTTTTGGCTCATCGAGTACACAGTGTACCTTCAGTATCTGCAGCACCCATATGTTCTCCCATACTTTGAGCCACCTCCAGTCCATGCCTTCGTCTGCTTGATACGTGTAGCCCTCCCTTTTAAGAAGCAAAACATGTTGAAATACAGAAATCTCTGTAAATACAGAGTTGATCATGTGAAGTAAACTGCACTTTTGGGACTGAATTAAGATTGTCTTGGACTAAGATTTTCTATATTTTGGGCTGCTTCTATCTCCACTTTTTATTTACCCAGTCATCTTCTATATGACATTTATTTACCACTGTGGAAGGAAAACATGGATACTCATGCTGGTTGTGTATGACTCATGAGTATGATCTACTTACTGGGGGATATGTACTTTCAGTTCCCCTGTTCTGAAATGCAGAATGAGAAATCCTTAGAGTTCACAGTCTTTATCTGTGTAGGAGAAAAGATCCATCTGTCTCTACTAAAATAATATCCCTAGGATCATCAGTATGGTCAGCATGTCACTGCTGTATTGAATTGCCACACCATAGGGTTTGGATGATAGGGAGGATCCAGTCATCAGTTACGGCTGTCATACAGATCTTCATCTATGGCTTCTATTAAAATTTAGTTGTTCTAGGGCTAAACCTCCTTTTCAAAAGGTCAAGCCTTTCTCGTTGTGAAATTAGTACCCATACTCGTACATAAAGCATGACTGCAAGCACAAATACTAGCTGCAACATACAGCCATGTGACTTGTCTTCAAAGAACTACAGCAATGATACAGTCAACCAGCACCCATTTCTTTCCATGTGGAAATCAGTGCTACAGGGGAATTTAGGCAATGTGTCCCCATATCATCCCATAAATTTTTAGGCATCAGCCATTTCATTTTGCAGTATATCTTAATCAAGTTTTCCAGATAAACTGCACAAGAATTATGTATAGCAATTTTACTATGCAGTAATATTGAAGATTTATAGTTTATGAGCTTACTTTTATCTTGTTCCTCACAACTCACAGTTACTTATATAAAAGCACACAAAACTCCAATAATTTTCTGTGCACTTTAATTTTGCAAGCCCTTAAAGTAAAATTTGAGAATAATGTTATTCTTTATGTGTTTATATGTTTTTCCTGTAAGATACAGAAATGCTTGAGATTGATTCTGAAAATAGAAAATAACCATTATGAGGAATTCCAGAAAATATATCCTTTCTAATGGAAAATTCATTCAGCTTTAAATTATTATTTTTATTAGATAGTTACTTTGGGACCATTTAAATAGTAACATCCTTCATTAAACTAGAAAAACTTAACACTTTTTTTAGTGAAAAATTAAAAGTAACCAAGCAAAAAATAAATTTATGGAATAGTTTTCCTGTTCATTCATTTATTTCTTGTTCCTATACACAGTCATATTATAAGTTGGCACTTGCTGGGGATACATTTGTAAGCATGTACCTGCACATGTAAATTTTACAGGTGTGATTTGGGGCAAAATCATCATAGGAAATAAAGATCTGAAAAATCAGTTATGAATGATCCATGATACAAATTGGCAGTGCTGCACTGAAATCAAAGAAGCTATGTAAGTCAGAGGAGCAGGTTCATCTATTACAAAAGAATAGATGGTTATAGTACTCACTAAAAGGATCCTCTCATTTCTTGAGGAAAACTAAGCACAGCTTCATTAACACATAAAGGTAAGTTCTTCTATGTTTCCCTTCTTGTTGACTGAATACAGTTCATGACTATGGAATAAAAGTTCTAGACCATATTTTTATCTGTAGCAATGTTCAGGATGTCCTTGAAATGACTAATTACAAAAATGTGAGAAGTACCTCTACTGTGAGGTACTTCTCTCTAATGTGAGAATTCCTCTACTGTTGGAATTCCAAGGAAAGGTAAAATTTTGATTTATGAGGTCTACCATTTCTAATCTTAGAGCTACATAAAACCTGTTAAGTTTCAGTGACAGCAGAGTACCCCTTGTAATCAGTCTCACAGAGGGAGGAAGAGGAGGTAACTCAGTACAATGCTTGCTCATTTAATTTAACTCCTTAAGATGATTACTTTATGAAGACCACACATATGATCCTTCACTATTTCAGAGTCACATATCCCATATGAAGATCCCAGGTGTTCATATGAGGATATATTTCATGTCTTAAAAAAAATTTCAGCTGCTGGTAAGCGCAGTACAATTACGCTCAGTGGTTCTTACAAAGTCTATAGGAAAAGATTTCCAGGAACAAGAAACACTATGATTGCTTGTGTTTTATTGGAGTAAGAGATTAGTACTCCCAGCCTTTCCTTAATAATAAGAGATACACTCTACCTGTAGCTGCAGACCTGGTTGTCACAAAATGTGGTGCTAGAACGGCAAAATTCTTAGTTTTCCCTCCAAGATAAGAAAGCTAACCAAATGTCCTTTCTTCCTCAACCATTTGCCTCCTTCTCTAAAAACATCTAAAAGGTATTTAAGAGTCTTTATACACTGTGACAGTAAAATATGGAATGAATATTAAGTCTAAAAGTAATCATGAATTTGGAATTAAATCAGATTTTGCATGTCAACAATCAAATTATTTGCTAAAGGACAGCTCGTTGAATTGATGTTTAATGCTCACTTAAGGACAAACTAAGTTTTGCAATATAATTAAATTAAAAAACAACTTCTATAGCTTCAGTGCTCTATCTTACTATATTTTATACCATCTCCGACTTACAAGTAAATTAAACAAAGCAAGTACAAAGGATTAGAAAACTGCAACTAACCATTTCTTGCTAATATAGTAAAAATTATGCTGCAAATGGTTTATCTTTTATATACTTATTACATCTCATGAAGGGCTCTTTTTAGCAATCATTTAGTGTAACATATGAATTTTTTATGCGAACTTAAATATAGGGTTGACAACACAAATGTATATTAAGGCACTTTTTATGTTCTCATTTAATTCATAGGAGAAAATTAAATTATCAAAGGCAAGAGCTATAGAAAATCAAGAAATAATGCACTGACGGGTATTTTTCCATTAGGCCCATGACAAAAGTCACAAACCATTCTTTTTAATCTGTCAATTAATCTATCTTCTTAATCAATCAATCAATACTGCTGCTGGGCTTAGCACAGCAGCAGTAAATGTTGTGCAAGTATTTCTATTCATCACTGTAGCATGGAAAAGCCCCATTTATGGCTAGATGCTATATTACTCACCAGATACTATTCTTACTGTCATTTTACCACATTCTCAGGTGGTAAAGGTACAAGAAAGTGAGGAAGTCTTCACTGAAATACAGACCGTCAGTTCCCTTTAGGAAAACTACAGTAGCACAGCTGCATCCTTCAGAATGTCTGCTTTGCTCCATGAAACTAAAAATCCTTTGATTTCGTCAACTAGGATCCTAATTCTGGAGAACAGCATGAACCTGCAGATCAGCATAGGGCTGAGTCTCTTCTTTAGCAAACTGATCAAAGACTCTGGGTATTTCTTTCTGCTTCTCTGAACTCCAAACCAACTGGCCTACCCAGCTGCTTATTTATTTTCCAGCTCAGCATTCAGGGTGTGTAAATCCAGAAGGTCAGTGCCTCTCTGACTGCCCCGGCTTCCAGCAGGACCATCCTGCTTCCTTAGAGCATGCCAAACTTATTTACAATTGCTTTGATCTGAGACTTCCCAAACAGAGGTTCCTTCTTGACAAGACTTTCTGGATGGCACTGCAAACCTACAAGGTGAGACAGTGCAGCCTGTTTTCCAAATGTTGACATTGTTTTGACTTGCGTTGCAAACCACAGCCCACACAGCTCCTCACTGGTTTGTGGACTCAGACAAACGCGGCTTGCTATAGCAAGCTGATTTCTTGTAGCGCTTTTGTCCCCTGCTATAACCTCAATGTCAGTATGTTGTTTACCTTCTATGAGCTTCAGACTGAAATAGTAAGTTATTGAACTGCTCCTTTTTTCCATTCAGGGTACTGTTTCACTCCTGTTCAACAATCAGTCTGAGCCACAGAAACTGATTTGTTTCATTTGGTGTTTGAGATCTGGCCCAGCTTTTGCACATTTTAGCACTATAAGTAGTTCCTATTATCTCATGCCTCTTCACAGTTTAGTTTCCCACAAGTAGGCAGAAGGACAGAAACAAAATACACCACCCTCACCATGCCCAGCCCCTCTGAGGAGCTCAGAGCACTCTATGTACCTTAAAAGATTCCCTTCCTACTCTTCCAGATCAATGGACTGGGTTGACGGTTGGACTCGATGATCTTAGAGGTCTTTTCCAACCTTAATGATTCTATGATTCTATGACTGCTACCATCAAAATCAACCATAACCATCTGTTCCTCTTCCTTTCTCTGTTTCACCTCTTTTTTTTTTTAGCTTGCACATTAGCTTTTTTTGTTAAGACCCAAAGGCAGCTACTGACTTCCCTCCTTTTCTGTTAAATTTCTGGTAAGTTTCATTTTTTCACAGCTTCTGCTGTTGCCAGCTGTAAGGCTTCACAGCCCCTCCCTTTGTTCCCCTTCTCCACATGAAAAGTTGCCATTAAATGTAGCTTCTTCCTTAGCGATGCTGTCCTTATCACTTGGTAAAGAGGTCAATATCAAGTTCCATCCACGCTCTAAAGCTCACAAAATACTCTAGATACCTGGCAATGTTACTGGCTGTCACACAGACTGCAACGCAGGGAACACCCAGTGCATGGGAAAGTGAGGGCCCCCCTTTGTTGATGCAGAAGAATCTCATTCTGTTTTCCCCACTGCTACAGGATTGTGTGTAGGGCTTTGATTCACTCAGCTAATTGTTTATCTTGCTCTATAAAAATATCTATATTCAAAGCCTTAAGCATTTTTTACATTTACTGATTATAAAGTAATACAGTTATAACGTATAATCACGAAATAAAGCCTGAGGGTCTTGGAGTCCTTTTATCCAAGCTATATATTTTTATGCACAGTACAGGCAACTGTGAGCACAACATGGGTAATTACGCATTCAGTTTGAAATGTCCCAGTATTTACTCTGTCACCCCTGTGCAAAATTATTCAGTGGTAAATCCAATATAAGGTTGCAAGTAGCATGTGCAATTATTTTATTTATTTGTATTTCTCTACGCAGAAAAGCTATCTCAAAAGTTTGTTCACAAAAATGGTAGTGAATCATGCCTTGGCAATTCATTTTATTTCTTACAGACAGACCATCCAGAAACATTAAAAGCTCAGCAAGCCATTACATGTAACAAAAATTTTCAAAAAGGGACATTTTACCAACAACTAGAAACATATCTTCTGGTTTTCCCCGTAAGGAGCCTCAGACTATTTGTGGCTCTCAGGAGGTCATCAGGTCTGTAGGCAGAGAAAATTGAAGAGTCCAAAAATTTCTACTGAGAGTGACTTTCTCACAGAACCTTGGTTTTGTACATGACAGGAGTCCAGTTCAAACACCTCCATTAAATGCTGCAGTACAAGTATGAAAAGCCACCTTTTATACAGGTTGGTGTCCAAGGGATTCTTGCCTTTCTTGGCAGGCAAAACTGAGCAGTCTGGTGCCATTCTGCATCAATACCTTCTCTGTTCTCCAAGGTGCTCTGTTCAAGAGGCACAGGACAATAAACTGCTTCCTCCTGAACGCTTACATCTTTGGGCCTCGTGGTTTTTTTGAAGTCTGCTGGTAGAGGGTATCACAGTGAGTGGCAAAGTTCACAGCTGAAAGAAACAACTGCTACCTCTTGGACATGCCTGGAAGGGAAAAAATATTCTGCTTTTCTACTATCATCTCGTAGCAAGTGATTGTTCATAGTCAAAGCTAGGCTGTGAGCTTTTGCAATTAATCATAGGGAATTTCTCAAGTAAAAGCCTCTAAGAAATCCATCATCTTCATCTGCCCTTATTTCCTCCAGCCCACCATCGCTTTGCTGGGTTTGTGTTCACACTAAACTTCAGCCATATCATTGCCAGCCAGCTTCAATTATAAGTGGAACAACAGGATGAGCTACTTATTGCCTTGTCACCTATGCAACCCTGAAAACACAGATGATATTTGCCCTTGTATATTGCTTCTGTTTTTAAAAAGTACATTTCCTATTATGGTAATATATAGAAACACAGAGTACCAGATAGATGTCCAGCAAGGGCAAATAACTTATTGAAAAAGCCAGTCAATATCACTCACTTACCTCCGACTTACTTTTGCCAGCGGAAAATAACCAGCCTGAGGTCACAAAGTTGTACTCATAAAATTTGAAGTTTCTTCTAATATTGAGAGGTTTTGTTTATTCCTTTAGAACTTGCTTCCAGATCATGAAGATTGTTGGTTTCTGTTGTATGAATTACTGAACACAAGTATTTTATGTCATGCATTAGTGCAGTAATTTTCCTCCCAAGCCAAATAAGCAAGCACATGGAAGGATATTGGTATAATATTGCCACATGCAATAAAATACAGTGTTCTGAAAAACGAAGTGCAAGAGGGTTTATAAATATTAAATATGACAAATTTTAAAGGTCTTGCCACTCTTCTAATACTGTAGTGTTTTAAATTTTATTTGAACAGTTCCAAATGCTGATGTCCCGATGTTCATGCATTCTGAGAACTACATTTGGTTTTGCTTGGCCTGGAACTTGATATCAGATCATTGCTTTGGGCTCAAAGGTGGTACTGTGACAGCTTACAAACAGCGTTTCTGTAGATGAAATTGGGGAGAAATAGGAGTGAAAGGGGAACATTAGCATGGAGCCCAGCATAACCCTTTGGCATCTTGAACCACCAAACAAGTGTAGAAAAAGGCGGGCTTTCAGTATTTCTCTCTCTCTTTTTTTTTTTTCCCCTACTAGCTTGGGGAAAAAATCACCTGGAATTTTATCTTTGAAACACTGAAAAAAATAAACAGCAACAACAAAACTCAGAATAGTTTCACCTAATTTATAACTTCTAAATATTGGTTTCACTGAAGTTTCTTCATTAGTGTGCAAGCCAGGTTCTCTTATCATTTTTACCCTGATGCTTCTGCTTTCATAAATCATATATCAAGTTGATAAAGAGAAAGTCAGCACAGCCCTAGGAAAATTCAACAGGTTGTCAGCTATTTCTTATTCAATAATTTATGAGAACAAGATATCTCCATTACATAAATAATTCCTTTGCATTTCATTCAATTATGCTGTTATTTTGGATGTTTATTATTGAGAGAAAGCATGGCTTTTGAAGGGCAAAGTGGATGTTCTGGGATGGAATAATTGTTGAGCTCCAGAGATTAGTGATCTGTTATTAATAACCATCCATAACACAGAATGTCCACATGCAGAAATATATCTTGCTTGAAGAACAAGCAAGATATGGTGTGAACCCAAAAGCTTAGACCAAACAGAATAGGTCAGAAGTTTTTCAAATACATAGCTCCTTCCCTAGAAAAGTAGGATTCATTGAAACCCAAACTTGCTGTTTACATTATTTGCTGCAATCAGTGGTGATGTGGCTACTGTGACTTTAACATATGACTAAAAATAGCCAATTAATAAAAAACAGTCTTTTCCTCATCAGCTACGTATGTAATCAGAGGACACTGGAACCTCTGAAGCTGCTGAAACCTTTGCTCCTTTTCAAAGCTCTCTACTTCAGTTTCTCTTGGAAGGGGCAGCTCATACTTTGGCAATTGTAGGGTCCATCCCACTAAAACTTTGTAAACCTTGCTGAAATCTTTTTCATGATTCTGTGTTGATGACAACATGCAGGCATCTAAGATTATATGACATATGCAACTGCAAATCTCATATAAGCTCATAACAACATGTAACAATTTGTTACAGCATCTAACACGCTTTGGTAGATAATTGATTTTGACTTACAACTTAAATGCTGTTAAGAGTTCAGGTGGTTTTGTGCACACTTCACAGCAGCCTGCAGTGGGAATTTCACCAGTTAGCCCAAAGCTTTCAGAGATGGACATACAGTGATGCAGGCTAAGCACAAAAGGGGTGAGTTGGGGAAAGTTAAAAAATCCTTTACAAGATAATGGCCATTTTGTCTGTAATCCAACATATAACCACTAAATCCCCTCACCTTGTATTGTCTTCATAATGATTAATCTGTAACATTCTTGTTTCTACTGTACTGATTCTTTAACCTTCTGTTGACTTAGCATGCAAACACAGGAAAAACACACAAAAAATCTACTGCAAATTTTTTTTTTTTCCTGAGTTGTTTACCAGCTGAAAAACAAAAGTTTCACCCCTCTTTCTTGATTTGGTTTTTCAACATGAGCTCCTTCAAGTTTGACTTCTTTGCGCTGATGGAGTCTACATGCTGCCATTTCCCACGTACTGACTTCCATTTTATATTACTTTTGTTTAGGCTTGTGTTTTAAAGCAGAAGGCTTCATATGTTCCCTTCAATTCTGTGTTCTGTTTCTCAGCTGATCATGCAGCAATGGCTTTCGCATTTTGGTGTCTTCCGCTCTATGTGTATGACTGTCCCACCATGGCTTTGCTACAGCGAGTGTGGATTCAGTTTTCCAGAATATCTGTATTCTCCAAGTTATTCTGCCATCTAATACGCAACAGGGATTACAGAAACTACAGGTGAAATTTGTCTGGGATCCATATATATTATCGATAGCAAATCTATTGTATGCACCCCGACAGCAAGAGGGTTTCAAAGAGTTTAACCTGGTCTGAAGTTTGATTCTGACTTGCTTCTAAACTCTTCCTGAGGCATGACCAAAGGGTGTGCAAGCTCTGCTAATGCCATGTCAGCTACTTGATGAATAAGCATCTTTCAAAAGTTTACTGTCAAGATACAAAATGAGTTGATAGCTTGCAACAGCATGCTGCCAATTTTACTTCTTGATTCTTCTTGCAGTTTCTTATATGCATCCTTGATTTGCTTTTTTGTCATCACGGTTTTGTGGGTATCTATTCCCCAAGTTAACTGCTTTAGTCAATGACATGTTTCCCCCGTATGCTCTTTAAAATGTATTCCTCAGCACATAACAGATCATACCTCACGGATTTCTGTTGCATCTGCTAAATCCATCAGGTTTCCAGATAACTACAAATGTATCTGCATGCCAGAACTGAGATCCCATGTTGGGATCCCATTAATAGGGCATAGCTGCTGAGCTGTCACACAATTCTGTTTCATATCACAGGTGACAGGAAAAGCATACAAAAATCTGTGTATGATGACCAAAGACAGACATCGTAAAGGTACATTTTATGTTCTTTTAACAGTAAAATTTTGTCTAGTAAATGTAGTCAATGAAGCCAAAAGATTATTCATCCTATCTTTAAGCTGATGTCTATAGCAGGTTAGGTAGACATCACTCTACCCTCCAATGACTATATTGACTGATTCTACACTGTAGAGATCTACATTTGGTCACCTGAATGTCATTTATGATTGGATTAGATTAGGGATTGGATTGGAATTACAGATTAGATGGTAGCAGCCAGACTCCTGTTCTACTGACAACATTTAATGGTTTCACTCATGTACTGAGGACAATATTAGAAGTCCAGTGCTGTTTACTCTGCAGCTGCTAACTACAAATAGTCCATCAGCTGCACTTTATTTGTGCCTCAGATCACACAACTACTTAGATAGTTTACAGCTGATGGAGTTGTGCAGCCAGTGATGAAATCTTATGTTTGCTTAGGCTGCCAAACACCATGCATGCTGATGTGAGAGGTAACTGCCAAATCTGAATTGTTGCCTTTACTGATGTAGATAGTAATGAACTATAATTACCATTCAGTTTTCCATATGTCGCTACAGAATTTGTATAATTAACTCCATATTTAAATATGATTCATGTCTCCAAATTTAAATGTCTCTGCTGGATCCAGGAGCTTTAGCATTCTTCATGATTTCAATTGCTTTGCTAATTTCTTCAAGGTAGGGGGCTATGTTAATTTTACAATACTTTGGATGATCTATTTCTTTGTAATTTGTTTATTCATAGTTTTTTGCTTATCATCTGAGCGTGTACTGATGAGATATCTAAAACCAAACTCAATTTGAAAAAAAGGTTAAAGTTAAAAAAACATTAAATTGGCTCCAGTTTTGATATTTCTAGATTTTAAAAGTCCTATAGTTTGATATCAATGAATTTTGTGTAGCTATTCCAAAATACATATTATTTTAAAATGTAAAAATGAAGATTTACAACAAAATAATACATTTTATAATGTTTATTTGTAACAAACTTGAAATTTCAGGTTTTGACTTTGTGAAAAACATTTAGATCTCAGAAATTCTCACAGGATGGACAAGCTGCTTCCCATAATTTGACTACCAGTGTCTCCATTCGGTCACTGAAGTAATTGTCTTTCCCAAACAAAATGAGGGTGCAGGGACCATGAGGTGTTCAGAAAGAGAGAACAAACTCTCCCTAAAAACCGCTTAGCAAACCCTGATAAAACATGTTAGCTCATGTTCTTTTACCATGTGGTTACCATATGTGCCGACATTCCCAGATCATAATATTTCCATTTTTTCCTGAGTCAGTTGTTCTGAGTTGACAGAGGCACAGCTGTTGAGTTTTACCTTGATTTGGTTCCCCTCCCACTCATACACAAACATCATATCAACGATTCAAATATAAGATTAATGCAACTCCTCCAAAAGTATACATACAACATGTGTTGCTTAACAGTGGCATTTTTTCTTTCTCTCTGTGATCATGCACAGGAGGAAGCACAGTTTAGCCATATGTTTTCTATGTTACATGTAATGTATTGACACAACAAAAAATTACCAAAAGGACATTGCTGTCACAGCTTAAAAGAATGTATTTCTTTAGTAAGACTGGTGCACTCTTTGAACTTCATAATTACATGCACAATTGCAGAAAATAAATTGCGTGAATCTGGAGAGCTGTATAAATATCGCAACAGAGTGTTTTGTGGGCTGGAAATATGCTTATAGGACTGATGAAGATGGCAGGACAGGTGAGGAAAATCCACTTCCAAGATCCATGCATGCTGCCTTAGTGACAAGCTGAGACACATCTAATCCTTGAAAACCAAGTGTAAAGTTTAGATTAATGGTGCCACTAGGTCCTATTCTATTTTTTAACAGAAATGATGGGGAGTCCTATGACTTATAAGTACTAATAAACAACTCAATATTCACCAATAGAGTAATAGATCAAAGATAAACACCTGAACAATTCTAGCGGTTGCCTGAGTGATTCTTCACAGCTTTCATAAAATAAGAGTAACAACATTACCATAACAAAGATGTGTGATCCTAAAACAAATCCTTGCTTTCCAAATACCTTAGGAATTAAGATAAATAATCAAGGAAGAATACTCTGCTCAAATCCAGTCTGAATTAAACAGAAAAATGTGCAGAGTTCATAATTTTTTCAAGCATTCCCATAGGTACAGTCACTCAAGTCATATTGGAAAGGCAGCCTCAGTAAATCTGTGAGGCATTATGTGACTAGATTAGCAGGAGTTCTGACAAACATGGAAATACTGACAATGGTACACTGACAAGCACTGTAACTGAATGGGGATCAGATTGAGTTACCGTAGTGTGGAGTAAATTAAATTGTGGAGCTTGAAGGAGACCTACCCATGTGTATATAAAGTACATCTAACCGAAGGATCTCTTACTGAGCTGTTATCTAGACACTTAGCAAGGTCTTGCTATAAACAAGATGGCAGCAGATGACTGGGTTTTATTTAAATTAAAAATCACAAAGAGTGAAATTCAAATGACTGAAGTTAGGGCCATCAATGTACCTCTGTGAATGCAGAAGCTGCTGGTAGAAAGTTTTTATGGAGAATCCTTTTCCCTGTTGCATATCATTCGGTAAACACCCTGTGCCACTTAGGATTAATACTGTTAGTCCCACACAGTATTCCAAATATTTATGATTAATGTGTTAACACTACTTAAAGGTGTTCAGTTAGACTCTGAGGGAAGCGTTGTTGTCAGGTACATCTACCCTGAAATACAGGCACCTTTGCCATCAGAAAATGGTGAACGCGGTAAACACCCTGTGCCACTTACAAGGATTAATACTGTTAGTCCCACACAGTATTCCAAATATTTATGATTAATGTGTTAACACTGCCTAAAGGTGTTCAGTTAGACTCTGAGGGAAGCGTTGTTGTCAGGTACATCTACCCTGAAATACAGGCACCTTTGCCATCAGAAAATGGTGAACGTGTTATCCTAGTTGTGATGGGTGACGATCTGTCTCTGCCTGTTGAAGCTCTTGCCCATCTCAGACCTTCCTGGGCAAATGACATACATAATGTCCTTTATATACCTATTGTCTAAGACTTGAAAATGGCTCCATACCTGTGTCTGCCAGGAGAGTCAACCTAAAAGGATCATAAGCCACATCTTGCAACATCCTTGCTGTTTGTAAATTGTATTTTTTACATTGATAGGCATTGCATCATTTTCTGGACGCAATGGTAGCACTTGAGACATCAAATTGCATTGATTTTCTTCTTATTTTGCTTTTTTTGTTTGTCAGAAATTCCTGATGATTCTGACATCAGTGTCGAGGAGTGCAGGAGTTCTTGTTTTCGCTTTCCATCTGGGCACTAGTAGAGCCATTTTGTATTTTAACTGTGGCGTATTAGACTCTGATTCAAAAGCCTTTATCAGTAGTCATTTTATGAAGTTGCAATATTTTAAATTTGTACTTCATTGCAAACTGCTTAGATCCACTGAATAATTTTCAATATTATGTAAAGTCTGTCACCTTAGGAAAAGTTAATGTTACACATAAGCATGCATTAAGATATGTTATTTTTAGTAAGGTCATGTAATATAAATGAGAATCATTGTCCAGGACAATTTTTCACAGGCAAAATAAATTAATCTATTCCAAATTTACTACCAAATTGTGCTTTTTCTTTTTACTTGACCTGCAGTTTGGCATATGAAATAAAAGTTTCCCTAATGTTCCTCAGAGAACACTCTAAAATATCTCTGGCCCTTCTCTTACATTTCTTTTACCTCCATCTAAGTCTCCATGTATTTTCCATTAAAACCTGAGATGTTCCTACACAAAATCTCACCTAGTTCTGAGAACAACCCCTTACAGTGATAATAAGGTTTCAGAATGCACTGTCCCTGACATCTCCTGCTAGTCGCTTTAGGTGTTTTCTATCATGTCTGACATTCAACTTTATCTCTAGAAATGGGGGTGGGGGCAGAAAAAAAATATTCAAATACATTACATGTTTGAACAAATGGTTTTTTAGGGTGAATGAGTTTCTTTTCTGTTCCCCATTGTTTTCCTTACATTGTTAGGGCCCCATTTTGTGAACCGTGCTAGCTTGTGTATGGTCTACAACTGAAAGTTACGGATACGTGAGTTGTTTCAGGTTGAGAGATCATTCATCACTGCATGCTTCTTCTATGGGTAATTCCTCAGAGGTAGCAATGCTGGTGCCAATGTCTTTGTCTTGACTTGGTCGCTCACTTGTTCCAGCAAAGTGATCTAATTTTGCATTGTTTCCCAAATGTCAGAAGTTGTCTTGGTTTGCGCATGCAGCTCTTTGGACAGGATTTTCTGGAGGCCATCTTTGAACTTCTCAGATCTTTCTGCCTCTGTCCTATTGTGGTATTTTGAATTTGTCATTGTGTGCAGTGTATCAGAGCACCACTCACCTACTTTAAAAACAGTCTGTGCTGACACGCATATTAACAAATGTTAATTGCTTCATCAAAGTCTAGTTTTTACTCTTCTAAGAATCTTTATACAAGTTTTGGTTTCAGATCCTGCTTAGATCTCTTAGGAAAGACTCAGTTCCTTAAACTGTAAAATGCTTTTTCTTTGTTCCAGTAACTCTTCTATATATTCACATCTTCCTGCAGTCTGTTTTTAAAACATACCACTCATCTTTTACTTTCGTGTGGTCTTTGGTACTCTTCCAGGGTCTGCATTGTGTCTTTTGCCTGAGCTTAACTGAAAACAATGAAAAACCTCTATTACTTCAGAAACTGCTATTATGAGAAATACATTTCTGATTAATTTTCTTTTTGCTGGAAAACTTTCTTCATCATTACAACTAATGCTGTCTTTACCTCTGTTTGTGTTTCTGGAGAATTTAAGTCACAGTGGGGCTCTTAACTGTTAGAGCTTAACTAAAAATATTATTTACTTGATCTTCATTTAGTACAGCCATCACTCAGAGCCAAGCCAGCTATTGCAATTCTGCTTCACTCCAGCTTTGCATGGTGTAGTTCTGTGCAAGGTGAACAATCTGGCTCACGCTAGACCCTCATGTATGAAGCAGCCTCCTCCTGGCTGGAAACTTTGGCTGCGTTGCTTAAGATAAGAGAAGGCAGGGAAGGTATCACCTCTGTACTTGTCACCCCTCTATTCTTCGTCCATATGCGTCTCCCTGTTCTCAGCATTTAATGGTTAAACTTCAGTTCTGGTATTGTCTCATTACAGTCAAAGCCCGTTTTGCCACTCATATCAGCAGATGCTGAGTAGAGCCAAGGGTGCAAACCTTGGAAGGCAATGCCCTGGGAGGATTGTACACACACTCGATCTGCACTTGGGGCAGGTTATATTAGCAGGCATGAGGAGAAGAGCACAGCCAAGGGACAGCGCTTGTTAGACTAGCATACACTTGGAAAAAACATGGTTTAGCAATACTTGCCACTCCTTGATTATTTCTATTCAGACTCAGCTAATCTGAAAGGAAAAACTGGATAGTTTCTCAGATACTGCATGTGGCAGCTTTTGGCAAATGCCGATTTTGCACAGGGCAACACTGTGTATATATCTTGAAGACTGGTGGAGCGGAATGGACTAGTAAATCATTATTTACTGCTAAATAAGCCTCACTTCTGTGAGGCTAACGAAAATTAAGTGATGAAGTTCTGGAAATGACTAGATTCAATCTTGTGGTGGGGATGCAGGAACACCACATGTCCAGATAAAATTCTTAGTCTTCCTACTTCAGACTTCCCAGGTGACTTTTATAATTTTTCCACTAGTCTCATTTTTAGAAACATGTAACCCAATATAAGCTTCAGAGCAACTAAGTGACAAATAATTGGTCTGATTTTCATGACCACTGAGTACATCAGGGTCCTATTTTTGAAAATCATCTCACTTATTAGGAATAAAATAAAGATGTAAAGAGCATCTATCTTTAGGTGCACAGCACTACATATCCAGGCTCCAGCTTATTACCTATACGTTACCTTATTACCCATAGTTTCTTATGACATCGGTGTTACTTCTTCAAAAGACAATAGCTGTGAATTTAAATACACCTTAAAATCCTATTCAGAGTAGCCAAATGATATGTTTCTCTCTCCTGAAATGAAAACAAAAAATACAGAATACCCAGTTAAAGAATCTGTTGAATGCCTACATTCATTGCATTACATTCAACCTAAAGCCAATATATATTTGACAAGGGGTTGCAGGCAAGGCATTTCCTAGAAAAGTCCTTAATGTTTGCAAATTCTTAGCTATAACAACATATTGAATGCCAAGATATTATGTTTCTCTCTCCTGAAATGAAAACAAAAAATACAGAATACCCAGTTAAAGAATCTGTTGAATGCCTACATTCATTGCATTACATTCAACCTAAAGCCAATATATATTTGACAAGGGGTTGCAGGCAAGGCATTTCCTAGAAAAGTCCTTAATGTTTGCAAATTCTTAGCTATAACAACATATTGAATGCCAAGATATGCCGTGAGGGCTTGTTTGTTTCTATAGCCATGAAGTAGCAGTGGAATATTTTATGTACGTTTTTTCCTACTGAGTTTCTCCACCTTGTAGCATATGTGCTGATTAGTATCAAGTGGAAGAGGCAACTTAGAAGCATGATCTGTTTTGTGGGTCTGTATTGTCAAGGAACAACAAGAAAGAGAGACAGTAACTCTAATATAACAGATAAATCTGAACGTATTTATTCCATGGCTTCCCACACCTTTTGTCATAGAGCAAGACTGAAAGTCTGTTTCTGCATATGTTTCCCATTGAAGTCAAGAACTGGTAAACCATGGATTATTTTTTTTAAGTTGCTATTGCTTATCAAAAATTAATGAGAACAACTGTGTGTACTCTCCACATTTTACTTGATGTATAAACAGAGCAGTAGAGTTAATTGTGAAAACTGTTTACTTTTGAGGGGGAATAAAACCCACTCAGATGCTGCCTTTTTTCAGGCTGTGAAGTTTTTCCCTCCATAGCACATATGCCTTGCTACAATCTGGCAAACATACCCACAAAAAAAAAAAAACAAACAAAAAAAACAACACCAAGATGATAATCTTTTTTTTTTACCACTTGTAGTAGAAACTAAGAAGAAATGTAAATTACATATAGTTTCCCCTCTCTATAAAAGTATCAAAATGACACATTAAATATTGGCCTCTGTGACTCTGCTCGCATATGAACCTAAAGCTAGTCACAAACAAGGAAAGGCAGCATGTCAGTTTGAACTGTCTTCTGAACAAACTTTACAGTCCAATAAAACAGAAATTCAGTTTAATAATATTTCACTTATGTTAGATGCAGTGTGCAGGGCAAATAGCCTAAAACATACATTTCTCAACTGAAAGCATTGTTATTAAATATAATACCTGCCAAGAACTGTCCCAGTTGTATGCACAGTGTTTCTCGCCACTGTTTTCTCTGCAAAAATGGCCTCTCATTTTGATTTATGCACATTTATCTAGCTCCCCAAGGGTGTCCATGCTTTTGGACATGAAATAGGCTTGTATTTTGGCAAACTGCGAGTGTTTAAGTGAACCAATTTTTTTATATATATTTCTTGGCCTAAGTGGTAAATAGACCAAATATTAAAATTCGTATTTTATAGTACATTACTTACATAAATTTTAAGCCAGTCCTCAGGTATTTCTCCAGCACTGTTTAATTTCTGTCTGTTCTGGACCTAAGTGACACTGCAGAGCATAAAGGAGAGTTGGATCACACTCGTGAGAATGATACGGTTTGCTAGGACCTTTCTAGCTTACAGTGCTGAGCATAAGGAGAGGACAAAGCTCTTCTCAGAAGGCATCTGTGGAAAACACAATGAAAAAGAAGAATTAGACCAAACCAAAGCTCCATCCTGCCCTAGTGAGGTGTTTTGCCAGCTTGACTGAGAGGCAGCCCAGCAACAATCTGACCAATTGGTCTACCTCCAGCCTCCCACCACTCATTACAAATGAATCAGTCATTCTCCTGGGATAGCAGAGGTACATGATACTCCATGCATCCATATGTGTGTGGAGTCACAATAAGTGCATTCCTAAATCCTTTGCAAAAGCAACTCATACAACCAAAGTTATTGGATTCAGTGGAAATGGTCATGCAAGGTTTTTTTATTTATTAAGTTTTTCCCAAAATACAGACATAAATGAGCAAACTTATTAGTAGGACTGAGAGAATAATGTTAAGGACAGCAAATGACAAATACAGAAATATTTGGAACAAAGTATTGGATATGAACCTGAGAGGTGCTCGATACTTACTGTGATTGCAAAATGCTGCTTCTCCTCCTACTCTCCTTCTGCATCTAAGGGCTCCCTACCCAGGAGAAAGGGCAATGACAATAGTCTTTATGTGAGTGATATTTCAACAATTCTTACTTTGTAATGTAATTTTGGGTCCCCAAGTCACTAGCTACATCAGCATGTAGAGAAGGGCAGTCTGTCTTTTTGCTTTTTCTGCCTTCCACATCCTTTGCTGAAAGTCATGTCTTGCCCTGAGTCTGACATTCCTAGCAAAACCCTTCATCCCACACAGAGCTCAGCATCTGAGCCCCTCAAGCAGTCACAGAATTTTCTGAGGACTCATACCTTCTTTTTGCAGTGGCCTCAAAATGTTTATGAGCTTAACAGCTGCTTGCTCTTCTTGTCAGCCACATTTCTCAGTCAGTGGCTGCACATCTTCAGATTTAGATTCACCAAGTTACCCAGCAGGGAGAAGTCACACGCCTGACTTCTTCAGCAATATTTAATGAAACTGAAACTGAGGCTTCTTCATTTGTTGTTGCTTTTACAGCAGTTACATTTTCTGGCTTAGTGGTCCAGTGGATAAGGTAATGAATGGGGAGTCACAATGAAAACCTACATGTCTCAATCCTATTATTTCATATTACCTTATATTTATTGTGGAGCAGTGGACACATGGTGTGGAATTCATCAGCTGTAATTAAGTCATCTAGAATTGGGTATCTAACTCTGAATAAGACTCCATAGGTTTCTTTTGCAAGCAATGGAGACACACAAGCACCTATAGGGCAATTCATTTCCTAGTAAAATATGTCCACAATGGGTCCTATAAACTGTTCTGTCCATTAGGCAAGGGAACTCGCTGTGGTGAGCCCAGACTTAGACATCTGATTTTTAGAAATCTAAATTTCTTCATGATGACTCCGATACATGGTAATTCAGGAAATATGATAGGAATGTAAAAATGTCAGAGCTTTGTGTTTCTAGTTCTTCACTGCCCTCCTTTGAAAAAAATTATAAAAATTCAGGAAATGATAGGAATTTGTAAAAATGTCAGAGCTTTGTGTTTCTAGTTCTTCACTGCCCTCCTTTGAAAAAAATTAATTAAAAATGTTGTTAAGATTCCACATTATCACTGTTACTATTTTCCCTACTTTAATAACAAAAAAATCCTCATGGTGTTGGTTGATGAGAAATGCTTTACATTTGCAAAACCCAGCATTTTTAGTCTGCCAAATTTCTCACATAGAGAAGTCAAAAGCTGGTGGCAACATAAACTAAACCAAGGAAACTCAGGAAGAGCTGTTTCATTGAAAGGGCTCTGAACATATGGAATAAATAATCGAAGGGAAAGCTGAGGCTGAGAAGTGTAAATGAGTTCAAGAGAGCCTGAGATTTCCTTCTTGAGCACGAAAGAGGTCAAGTCATAGAGAGAAAAGACAGAAAAGTGGGATTAAGGTAAACCAAAAAAAGCAGACATGCTGGGCCAGATAACTTTTTCCTGTTTGTAAATTTAATGTCTTCAACAGAAAAAAAAAAGTGACTACACAGATGGTCTGTGTTATTCCCACATCCTTTGAAACTCAGGTTCCAAAAATGTCACCTTGTTCCGTATCCTCTTGTGTAGCATAAAGTGCATACACTATTTTCCAACATGTTCACATGCATTCTTGCTGTCAAGAATGGTCTACTTCATTAGCCATCACCATGGAAAAATGTGTGTAAGAAGGGGAATATAAACATTAATAGCATCAAATCCTTCTGCTGAGAGCTGCGTGAGAGAAAGCTGCTGGTGGCTTACTCACAGTGTGTCCACATTAGCAAGCAATTTGGCCTAAAAAGAATGAATCGGTGCTGAGGCCACTGTATTTTTGGTCAGTGCAGTTCTGGGGTTTTATTTTGGTCTAGAAAAAAAAAAATCCCTCCACCTGCGTCATCAAAGCTGTCCGAATGTCCTTTAGCTTGGATACTAAGTAGCCTGTTAAGGATTGGAAAACATTTAGTACAGAGCAGAACATCCAGTTTGGGTTGATTTAGAAAGAATCTACCTAGTACGTACCAAAACAGGTTTGCAAAGGGAATTAACATGGAGGATCTGTATGCTGCTGCACCAGATCAAAACGTGCATGGAGATGTAGTCTTCATTACCCAAGTTCATGCTCGACTAGCTCTCTTGGGTGTTCTGATTTGCTCCATCTTATCAGACACTGCTTTGCTATGGAAACTGCCTTTTGGATACTTTCTGATTTTCATAACATCATTAAATGAAAGGAACAGAAAGCATTTGGAGAGCTCGATTTATCCTACAAACCCACTTTTGGGTTGGGCTGTGCTCTTGATCTTCGCAGACTGACTACTGGCAATGGGACCAGTCTCAGAGCTCAGAGGAGGCTGTGGCAAAGTCATCCAGAATTTCTTCTGTGGGATCCAAGCAAGCAGCCACGCCATCTGCCCTCCCCTGTCCATTCTCATGGGATAGATGAGAAGGAAGTATGTTCCTTTCTCATAGCACAGACCAGAGGATGTACACAGAGTTTATGACCACTAGGAAAAGATCCAAAATAACAAGAGCTTAAATCAAAACTTATATAATACGATTTTCCCTCTAATAAGATTGCTTGAAACTGATTCTCTTTGTCACAGTCCCAGCTTTTCCTTTAGCTTTTACTTCTAAATCATGGACACCTTGTTTTTCACCGCCCCACAAGATACACACAGACACACCACTACCTGACCCTTCTATGCAGTTTATAAAATGCCTTGTAGGAATTATGCACCTGGACAAACCCAGTACTGTGCTCTGTCTCCATTGGGGCTGTTGCCTCCTAGTAACATTGCAACATACCCACCTTTGCAGCCTGCAGCAGTCCCTTTTCCAATGGCACCCTCATTCCCTAAAAAGGGAAGGCTTGGCAATAGGAAAGAGATTTCCTGCTGTGTTTACAGTGGCAAAGAGTTTTAGTGAGGTGCAGATCCCAACTCCAGCCAGTTATGGGCAAGGGATCAAAGCTCCTGTACTGCCCTGTGGAGAAAGAGGACATGGCTCTACCTTTATTGCTCTCAGACCTAATGTGGGTGGCATGTTCAGAGATAAAAGAGCCTGGAGAAGTCCATCACCCAATTTACTCCATAACCTTCCTTCTCTGCCCTTTTGTGAATAGGGGACACCAAAACATGTGTTGGTTGTGTTGGAACATGTTCATGTTCAAAGGTGGCAAATGAACTGAACGCCAGGGAAGCTCAGAGCCTTTTGAAGAGTCTCATTTCCTTAACAGAGTGACTTTGGAGTCTGGGGGGTTGTTCCTTAGCAAAGCTTGTATAACATGAGAGTTGGGCCCTGATCATATTACTCTTTTTCACAAAAAGTCCTAAAAATAATAAAGTAATTGAGAGTAAAGGCAGTTCCACCAGTCTATAAACACTAGCCTATTAAAGCTTATAAGAGGCCAAATATTGCTTTAAAAAAATAACACAGAAAAACACAAACCCTCCCCAACCAATGAACTCCATAAAATAAGATCTCACCTTTGTTGGAATCCAGCCTTACTTCATACAATCTCCAGACATTTATGAATACAATTCGTGTTTTTTAATTGTCCTGAGGTGTACATCAGAACTCATCTCTATGACTAAGCATGTGCACGTGTTTCTGCTCACAATTCTTGAAGGTTTTTAGATAGAACTTTTTAAAGTTCAGAGCAATTCATACACCTTTTGTCGATACTATACACATACTATGTTTGTACATTTGTTTTGGAAAGGAAAATTGCTAACAAAAACTCAGTACAATAAAGAAAATCAAATAAGTGTCTAATTAAATATAAGGAGGCACTGCATGCTCTCCTCATCCCTCACAAAATACAGAATGGATTTTAATCTGAGAGGAACATTAGGCTACGTTAGATTGCTCTAAGGTGATTAAATAGTTAAATTTGTTCTTTCTTTTCTTAATACATTGTCTCTGCCAGACTGACTGCTCAGTGTTTGCTGGTGTACCACATAGTGCTTTACCAGATGCTGGTCTGTCAGACAGAGAGTCACACAGTGGCATCATGAATATTTTCATACATAAAGTTATATTTTTCTTGCACCCAGACACCAGTACTGCCAAGAGGCTGTTCTTACAGCTGTTTCCATGTCTTTCTTTTCTGTACATTTGAGCGCAGCTGGGAGCACAAGGGGTTAAGTGACACTGCTCGTACCATGTCTGTCTCAGTGGCAGGGCAGGAGGTTATGCAGCAGGGATCTCATAGGAAGGTGAATGCTTCTCCTAATGAGGTGAAGCTGATGGCTCTAATGCAGTGGAACAGCTGCAGCAGGCTCTTTCCCATCTCGGAGTCACACTGAGATCAGATTCAGCATATAGGGGCTCTGTTTTTTTCACACACTATAATTATGATTGATTTGCAAAAGATGTAAAACTCTTTACCTTTTATAACAAGAGCTTTAAGTTTGTGAGCCATTGAGGAAGGGGGTTTTGGTGCTGTTCCAGCAAGGACTAGCTCTCTTCCGCCTCCTCAATCTTCTCCTTGGCTGACAAGGTTAGTTTCGCCTTTTGCTGCAGTCTCCTTAAAGTGCTGGGAGATCCGGGTGCCGGGAGGGACCAGGAATCCTAGCTTCAAGTTTTTACTATAGTGCAAACACATCAGCCTGCCTTGTTCTAAATGCAGATGATATATAAAACACAGATACGAGAGACTCGTGACTTTGCTGCTTCATTATTAGCAATTCTACCATTTGCATTAATGGCCCTATACCACAGTTAGACTTCATGGCAGACATACGCACATGATTTGCTGCCTGTGAAATTCTCAAATTGCTTCCCTCAAAGCTAAAAATTCAACACAAAATGCCTGATTCCACAAATTCACCAGTTGGCTCTGTCCTTGTTTTGTACCCCACTGCCCAGACATCTAGATCGTCTCCCTCTCCTGGGTTCCCAGAGGTCAGAAGGAGTCCACGAGGCACGTATTACACCAGTGTGTGCTGGGGGCTTCTGAACTGGGCTGGACAGCCGAGCAAAAGAGAGTTTAGCAGTATTCCCACACAGATGTTGGGTTTCTGGAGGAAAGCGAGCTGGCTTGCAGTTAGCCAGCAGGCTCAACAGAAGTACTCAGGACACTGTACCCATCCACAGAGACCTGCTCGTAGAAAATAGTCAGTCCCTACTACTATTAAATAGTCTTTAGTTTAGGTGGTTACTGCATCTGTTGTGGGTCTAAGAATTTTAACATAGGAAGCTCTTTTTCCTAAAAAAAAAAGAAAAGGAATTAGTCTTGGCAAGTAGCACACACAAGTTTGGAAGTGCTAGAATAAAAACTTCTGTTATGAACAAAATTCTTTCCCTGAATTTCAAATTATTATTCAGTCTTTAACTACGTTATCATGAAAAGTTTCCAGGGTACAGAGCAACCAGAGCAGAAAGCTTCAAGAAAAGAAATGATCGTTTTCTTTCCAGTGTGTGAGCATCAGATTAGATCAGGACACAGGAACCTTCCCTGCCAAAACATTGCTTCGTTTGGACAGCTTAATTCTGGCAGCCTCCAACATTTTCTGATTTGACACTGCAAATTGAAGACTCTTTTAATGTAATTTCTATACGTTTTATTGCGTAAACCACATTGTCTGCATAACTATATGTGCTTTGTGATTTAGCAAAAAGGCCAATTCTCTCTTTAAGTTATAAGACAAAATAATGACATTGCTGCTATGTTAAAACCACAGGCAGCATACATCCAACTTATTATGACACAGTTTTGTCAATTGCTAGGCTCAGTAGTGTTTCTAAATGTAATGGCAGAGTTCAAAAAATATTGTTAGGAATTTTTGAGGGAGGTAATAAATAAATTATAACTAATAATAATATTTTCAGCAAATTGCTGACACTTAAAGGAATAAAAGCTGTAGAGCCAAATTGAACCATATACTTTCTGAAAAAGCAATTTCACAAGTGGAAACTCTATTAGTGTCTCTGTATGTTATTAGGACAGCAGGATTTGTTCTGCAACTAGACTTACTTGCTGTATTAGATTAGATTCATTTGGCCATTATGTACAGAAGTATGCACAGCTGTCCAATACACACTGTCAAGTCCATAGAACCTAAAACAGTATTTTCATCTATTTTTATTTATATATGGTGTTTCTTAGTATATGTTTTTCCTCTACTGTATTCCAGTTGCTAAAAACTGATTCTGGAAGAGAGAAGAAAAGTCCATTGGCATTATCTCCTTTGCAACTTCACAAAGAATCAGAAATGTGCAGTAACAGCAGCGGGAATTAAAATTCCATATGCAATTGGAGGCCTAATTCTGTGAGAGAGTCACCATCTTTTAACTTTCCTTACGTGTTGGCAACTAAGGTGTAAATTGTCACATAGAGAAAATTTTGTTCGATTTGAAATGACACGTAAAGGTGATGATAGCTGTCAAGAGTTATCCTGAGAGAAGAAGCAGCTGAAGCTATTGTACCCCAGATCCAAAGCCTGGGACTAGAGCAGGGCTGAGAAAAATGTGTATAACATACTGCTGCTTATTGCATCTCAAGTTTGTAATTGGGGATATCCCTGGCAACTAGACCTTCTGATATTTCTTCTGTTGCTTTGTGCCAACTGACAAGGACATAACAGACAAGATAGGAACCAGGACTGGGTCCTTCATCTGAAAACACCAGTTTTGGTTTTTTTCTACCTTATGCTTTATCTCTCCCTCCTAAGAACGTGTTGATATCAAATGGCAACAAAGCCAGTTTATCAGCATTTTGCTAGTATTTCAGATTGGAAGCCACAAGAGATGCATGAGTCTCATCAATTGCACAGGCAGCTCTCAAAAAATCTCACTGGAAGAACAGACCAAGGCAGACTCTGAGTAAACCAGAAGATGTGTTAAATCCCAAACACTGTACAGCTGCCTCTTGAGTATGTGCTTTAAACAAGTCTTTCAATGATGCTTACTTTGCCATGTCTATTAAAAAAAACCCAAACAACAAACCAACAAAAAACAGATAGAAGAGGAAAAAAACAGCATTTTGTTATAGGTAGCTGAACAAAGCTACTACATGTTTTCAAAAGAGCAAAAATAGTTCCTGTAGCTTCTGGGATGAATAGAAAGAATGTAAAGCTATTTCTGATTGTTTTGCTGAAATCCTGCTCTCGCAGAGCTCCTTAAGGACAGACACGGTGATGCCAGTCTATGCTATTTCACAAAGCTTTTGTAAGTTAGTTGGATGGAATTTATACCTGCAGAGGCTGACAGATGACTAGCCAAGTCTGAACCTGGATTACCCATAGCTAAGTACAAAATGGTCATATTTTGCCTATATAACCCAGGTTTTGTTGAAAATATCCCAATTGCACACAGAAAGATCTCTCCCCCTGGATGTTGTACAATTCAGTCAAGCCCGATGCCTCACTGATCTCTGGAGCCTGTGGAGAAGACCTGCCAAGAACCGAAGTACAGCCAGCCTCGATCGGGGCAGGACGAGCTCTGCTGGGCAGCACTGAGGAATGGGATGGGGTCAGAAGGACAACTCCCTGCTGCTCAGGTCACATCTGAAACACTAAACTCTACTGGTGAAGCTATCGCTGCAGTGAGGCCAGGAGCCTTGGCGACTGTCAGATTTTCACTGTATTAAGATAATATATCGCTGTTAAACAATAAACAGCTTCTCCAGATTAGCCTCACATTAAAAGAAAACACCCTCTAAGAAATCGCAAAAGAAATGTAAAATGCCTTGGAGTGGGGGAAGACAAGACTTCATTATTGTTAAGATTCTGGGTTGTTTTAATACATCATTGGAGCTATCTTTTCTTTCCTTCTTTTCCATGCTTAAATTTAGTAACATTGTAAGAGAACGTCATAATTCTGCTGATGCAGAGGTCCTTGCTATCCCTTCCTTTTGTCCTGGCTAAGCTACTGCAGAGATTCATTTCTCACTAATACCTCTGCATGTGCAATTAAGAGCTGATGCAGAATTCCCTTGCCTGGTCTCTGCTGGCATTGAATAGCTACAGCTCATAACTCCAGACCTGGCTCCGTTACACTGCTGGTTGTTAATCTGAGCTCATATTCGTTTCAAGGTGTTCTTGCTACATTAGGAAGACCTTTCATCTAATTCTGACAATTCTTGGACCATCCTTTTCCATAAATCTCTCCTTTCCCCCAGTTGCAGAGTCCTGGCTTCCACTTCCGAGATAAATGATAACTGACAACTGGTAACTTGCCCTTTAGGCAACATTTTCTGCAAATGCTAATACCTGGGTGTTCACAAACCCTTAGTCTCTTCAGTGAAGGTCCCTGCAGGAAATTTTACTCTGTGAAACAAAAGCAGGACAGCTGCCTATATCTTTGATACTGATTTGCTGTTGCTAATTTAACACACTGTCAAGAAAACATTGCCAAAAGAAGTCAAGGCTGCTTCAATTCTTCAAGCGAATGGTCTATTTTCCATCTTTGTCATTGCAGATTACAGCCTTTGAGAGCACTTAGTGATGTGTGAGAGTAACAGATAGGACAGTCACTATGATTTAGTTGCTGTTAAAAGGGCCTCATTTCTACTTCCTTTACAAACTACCCACTTCCACCTCCCGTTGCAGAGGTACGAATATTACCAGAAATCAAGGAGTTAATGGCATCTCATAAGAATTCATGATTTCTCATAGACTTCCTGCCAGTTTCCCAGATGAAATCCTACGGATACAGATGCAAACATACAGGAGAAAAGGGGAAAGCAGAGAGGAGCGGACAGAGAGCAAACAGCTGATTTGAAACCTTTTGGAGACTCTACCCATCATTAACATTCCCACAGGCTTTTTTTCCCCCAAGGGCAGGAAAAGGCCAACACATTAAAACTTTTTAGTCTTCTAATCTAATCTAAGGGACTCATAGCAACAGACAAATCTCTCCTAATTGTCTCTAATAAGTAAAATAACATGAGAACCAAAATCTGTTGGAGACATTCCAGGAATTTTCATTTCTTCATCTCTGCCTGCTTCCTTATGATGGTAATTTCTTTTTATCTGCTCTTCATTTGTACTGATTACTTCCTTTACAAATTAGAGCTATACTTTTACTGGCTGCATATCAGTTTCTTTATAGTTAAGGCTCTGAAAAATTTTCAAAACCAAATCCTCCTAGGCTTTGTTTTGGGTTTTTGTTCATTGGTTTGCAACAGTGGAGGCAGCGGAAGGAGGCTCTTTCTCAGAAGTGCAGGTAATCCTGCAAAGCCCTTCTGCTCTCCTTAGGAAGCCCGGCAAAAACAGCTCCTGGGCTCTGCACAAGCTGACGAGGAAAGCTCTGCCTTTGCAAAGCGTTCAGAAATCCTTAGGTAGTAAATGCTCTGTGTGTGTATGTGTGTGTGCATTTGTAAAATGAACTCATTATATGCTCCATGCCCATTGAACCCGTATGTTTCAAATCCACGATCTCCTTTGGCTTCCCTGCTGGTTGGCACCCACATTTCAGTTTGTGTTATTGGCACTTTTTACCTTTCTGCCCACACAGTTATAACATTCTTGGATCTAGTATGTATAGAATGGTGAACTCCAGGGCATATTTGCTACAACATCACTGTTGTTATTTTCAAACAGAAATTCAGATGAGAGTGAAATCCTTTAGGCCTTTAATGAGTTTCCAGCATTATCCGGGCCTGCAATAATTCTCTAGGGTTAAAGAATTGAAATAATTATTGACCTCAGTCCATTTCTTTTTTTTTTTAAATTCAGATATAATTATTTCCTCAGCTGTCTTCACACAGCTATTCCTGTGGAGATTTAGATTTCCTGACCTTGGTCCAGACATTATCTCTTACTATGAATAAATTTACTCAGAAAGCTGCTCACTAAGGGAGTACCATCACCCCAATTTGTCTTGACTGGCATATGCCTATTGAAAACTCCAGAAATTCAGCCTGAAATTAATGTAAGTTACAGATATTGAAGGAATTAGATCAAAGCCAATGGAACCTAAGCAATAGAATACAAATGCTAGTATATGCATTTTGAAGGAAGCTACCCTTTTTATTTTTAGACATTTTAGGAGAAAATATGCCAGGGCAGTATACTAAAAACATGCAGAAATATCCACACATCTATTGTTTGAATCAAGTCTTCTTTTGTAACATGTCAGTATACTGCTTTGGTGGGAAATGTGTCAGTAAGAGTATAGCAAGTACATTAAATTCATGAGCTGGTAAGGACAAGCATTTCAGTTAGAAGATCTTGTGGCTTTGAGGTTCAGTTTAGATCACATTCAAAATTACCTATTTTTGTTGATTACCTATCAAATGTCTTGAGTTGATGGTGTAGAGGAAGCAAGAAGAGGAAAAAGTCTGGCGCTGGAAAAATTTTACAACTCATTACTGGAAGTAGCGCAAGGGCTTCTCCTATTTAACTATTGCTCAATTCTCTCTAACTTCAGAAAAAGGACTGAGAATAAGAATCTTTGCTTATAACTTTACTTTAAACTAATTTATTTTAATCATACTGGCTGGGTTCAACCCTTTTATTGCTTAATCTACACTTCATGGTTTTCATAATACTCATATCAGTCTAGTGGCTTTCTGAATCATCTCCAATTTCTTATTATATTTGTTTCCACTAGATCAATATGACTCCAGCAAAGGTCACTGCAATATATAAATAAAGGAAAACAACCTTGCTCCTTTACTTGATGTTGATCGTATTTAAGTGGTCATAGATCCAAAATTTCTGTGGATTCACAGAAGAGTCCTTATGTTACTTTTCTTACTGGCCCAAACATATAATTTCTCTTTAAGCCTCTGCAAGGTATCATGGAGTTAAGTTAAATTGATTATTAACCATTTCAAACAATTTTCTGAGCTACTTATTGTTTTTTAAAATACAGTCCATGTTTCATATGTAACCAGCATTCTTTGCCCTATATATCGACCTTATTCTAGGTATAGGACTTCATGTCTAGTTCTCCAACTCATTATGAGATTCTGAGTTTTTTCACGTGATTCCGTCTTTTAAAGTTCTACTATTTCTTAAACATGAAAAGAGTATATTTCAGTGCTTTGAAAAGTGTAGGAACATATTAACCATGCTGTTACAAGATTGTAGCCAAAACATGGTACAGGATATTTGTACCAGATACAGAACAATTCTTATTGCTTAAACTATAGAATATATGCAATAATATGCGAAAGAATAATTTCTTAAACAATAGAAGAATCCTCCACAACCATATATATGTACCTATACATATGTGCATGCATACACACCCTCCAAAATAGAAACGATACTTAAACAGGATGCCATCAGGCAAGAGGATTCATAAACTTTGTAGCTTTTAGTCATAAGCTTATTCTTCATTCTTTAATACAAGCAATAGGAAAGATGCTTCAACCATAAAATTAGCAGTGAATCACTAGGTCTAGTAGGAGATGTTGGTAGGCATGCCATGTCCTTATTTGAAAGTGAGATGGTATATCATCAAAAAAATAAAAAGGTAGAGTTAGGGTCCAGGTGTGAGGGATAGGCTTGTGACCTCTCTGTGATGGGATTTCGGATGCTTCTCTGGCCAAAACTATGAACCTTTTGAAATGTGTCTCTGTCACTGGAACTTGGAAATGGATGAAGAATAAAACATAATTTATTCTACAAGAAGAAATTATCTTCTCCTTCTCAAAGCTAGCTTTTGAAATGCAGACACACCCTCTAAGTGAAATCATTGTCAGCTGGAAAAAAAGAATTTAGGGACGTAATGTGAAATGAGATTTTCCCGTTTGTTCAAGAAAAGAGTCACAGATCAGAGCTGTTAACATGCTTCACACTTGAGAAGTAGGTTATTTATTTTAGGAGAGACAATGGGGTCAAAACTTATTCTAATCTCCTTCTATTTAAAAATGTAAAATCCTTGGATAGGATTTTGAAGAATTACGAAAGGGCAAAAACAATACCTCCTCAGTTCATGCTTACGTATTTAGTCAAAGAGTACATTTAGTATTTGTATCTTTAGTAAGTTTCCCATACTCTTCCTCAGCACAGGTTAAGGGTTTATTTTATTCATAATGTTCAACCTCTCATTGCAACATTCTGGTATTGAATACCTTTACTAGACAAGTCCTATGCCCACTGTAAAACAGAAACTTTCCTACTGAACTCAGTGACCTCAACGCAGATGGGGAAAATCTGTTCTGACATTCATTTATCCCCCCTCAGCCTTGTGCTTTTAGGTGGTTTATTCTTCCTGTCACCAAATACAGTTCTTTGGTGGAACTGCATTCTTAAGCGGAGCTAAATCATCACCTATTTGTCCCACTGGGTGGGACTAATGGCAAATCACAAAATACAGGGCAGCTTCTGTTAACCACAAGGCAGATTGTCACAAGATATTGACAATAAAGTAATGGAAACAAAATCTTTTGTTCATGTTCATGGCCAAACTTAAGAAATAATAAACAAATACATTTAGCTTCTTTATCAAAATGAAATACAGGAACAAATTCACTTAGGCTTGTGCCTAAGTTTCTATGAACACAAAAGGTGTTTGAATCCCTTTTTTAAAAGGATCTTTTCAAACCCTTTAAAAAAGAAGGCTTGTAGTCTGTCTACTTCACTTTAGAAATGAAGTTGTCTTTCAAGAAGAAAATGAAATGTTTCTATTTTTCCAACAGAAATTGTTTCCCAAAGTAAACATAGATCCACATATAGTTTTTGTTGGATCAGCGATAGTTTTCGGCAGCTGAAAAACAGCTACCAGCTAAGCTGGTTCCTTTAAATAGGACATTCATCAGAAAAGAAAAACAGGCTTTGTCAGGATTTTTAATATTTTTTTTTTTTTAAATTAGAAATTACATTTTTGCCATTGCATGTGACCACTACACGTATTGACATATCTTTAAATTAATAACATCATTTCAGTCAGGGGCCAACATCACAGAGGGTCTCTGAAGTCACCGGTGCTCTTGGTAACAGAAAAGCAGAAATGGTAGTTCAGGGATGTTTCCAGAAGTTGTTATGACTCTGATCTAGTGGTGGCTGAAAGAACATGATGAATCGAGACTAGTGAAACTGACACACCACAAAGACATGATAGCCAGCTGTTTACATAAGGTGCTCAGATTGTTTCAAGGAATTATTTGGGTTTTTTATCTTTTCTTTGCAGCAATTTACCTTTGGTGATTTATAAACACTTTGAAAGGGAAACTTTTGTTAAGTGAATTAACATTTCTTTTACTTCTGAAGACTTATACAATAAATGGCCAAAATGGAGCATGGTCATCATCTAGTCTGAGCCCCTGGGTAAAATAACACCTTCCCAGTGTGCAGGTTTGAGGATTCATTATCTTTACTATTAGAAATGTGCATTTTATTTTTGCTGCACCGCTCTGGTTTCAGCTAGCAGCTATTAAATCTTGTCACATCTCTGCCAGCCAGGTAGAAGTCTCTGTTATCGGATTTCTACTTCCTAGACTTCAAGGCACTTAAAGGTTTGGAGGAAGTCACCCCTTAGCCTTTCCTTTGATACGTTAAGTAAGTCGATGAAGCACGTGAAGAGTCTGTCTCTAAGATATGTTTTTCCTCCTCTTTAATCCTTCAGCTTTTCTTCATCTTTCTCTAACTTACCATCCCTTTTTTCACTCTAGACATCAGACTGGGGAACTGTAAACCATGGGATGTTGATATAATTTCTTCTTTATGTGATATTCCCTAGTGCATCAGCTCACTGACTACAATTCATCATTGGGCTTTTCTGATTAGCTGGTGAACTACTATCATCCGTCCTCCAAATCTTTTGCATCATTCCTGCTTTGAACTGAATAATTCTCTCCTGTAGTTATAGCCTATGTTTCTCATTTCTATGTGTGACTTTGCATTTCACTGTCACGTAACACTTGGGTTCAGATAACCAAGCAGACCATTATTTATCGTTATTTACCACTTCCACAATATCTGTGCAATTTATACAATTAATTTATACTTATGCTACATTTTCTTCAAGACTGCTGATTTTGAAATTAAAACAACAAGGCCCAGGACTGGTATCTAAATGCCCCAAAAGAAACACACTATGTCATTGGGATTCCTCACCTACAACTAACTATATTTTAAAAACTGACAGCAAGCTTTCAGTCCATCTACTGTGCTGATTATATGTCTTTCTAATTCTTAAATGAAAACATTCTCTGCCCATGGATTACTCCAACTATATTGTATCAGTGCTATTACTTTTATCAGCCAAACTTATAACTTTAGTTAAGCTGTTCAAGGATTTAGCAGTCATTCCTTAAACCCTGCCAGCAAAACTGAGGAAAATCAGATTTATATTTATATTTCTTCAGATAAAAATTAAGATGGGTGGAAAAAAGCCCAATAATGCACAATAAACTGTCCTTTCAGGCCAGAAAGTACATTAGCTCTTGTTTTTTTGAAGATGTTTTTGGCAGATGATTATTTTTGTTCTTGTCGTTGGTTGAAGACTACAAATCCTCTCCATCCTCTTCCATCTAATGGGTCCATTCATCTCTGGCTTAACTAATTGGAAGTGTTCTTTTTCAGAGAGAAATATTCCCTTTTCATATACCGTAAAAATGTTTTATGATGAGCCCACTTTATGACCTTTTTTTGCTATATACAATGTAATCCACAGACATTAAAAATTTAAGATGAGGTTTAATTCTTCCTCTTAAAAAAATATAATTGCATATCTATTCAACCTCATTATTATCAGACTCACGATTTGGTTTTAGATGTACCAGAAAATTACCACTTTATTCGTGTGTGGTAAAAATGATAAAAGATCTTTTGATAAAAGATCTCAAATAGTTTGAGTTTAACTTAAGACTTGCAGCTGATTTAAGAAAGTTTGCAGTCCAACACAATACCTGCTAGACACAGGAGACCATGACCCACAAATCCAAAGGCTTTTTTTTTTCATTGCAATCTGAACATGTGTAACAAAACCAAATTTCTATAATTTTCTCCAGCTGAAAATTCTGACTGGGTAAAAATCCTTGTGCTTTATTTACTGATTGCAGTCCACTGGCAACAGGGACTATAAGAATGCTTCATGACTTCATGTATTCCCTGCATTTGAGGTGCAAATGTATGCCAGTGTGTTTATGTCTGCATATTTATGTATGTGTTTGCGTGTTGTAGCCTCATGATCCAAATAACATTATTACCATCACTAGTGACAGGCCACAGGCTTTGTATTAATGCTGCAAAGCCTTGGAAGTAGGACTTGTCAGGCTTGATTTGTCTTGGCCTGCCTGGATCTTTGTTTTAGCTTGTTTAGCCAACAGCAATTTTCTAGCTACTAGGCAACTACCACCTTTTTTTTTAGCTTTAGTTTAGCTTTTTATGATTGTGTGCTGCAATGTCTATTGTTATAATAGTTCTTATATGTTTTTGTAACTAATTGGTGGTAATAACCAGCAGTTATTCAGTGCACAAAGGAGTATCTGTGACCCTAGAATAATGATGTATTGTAGAGGAGTGTAGGCATAGGATGATAGCAGAGTCCCTGCAGGTGTGGGAACAGTGCAAATTCAGAGGCCCCGGCACTGTCAATAATTAATCAGTTCTCAATTATTAATCATCAAAAGATTGAAACCTTGGAAAATGTGTTAAACTGGTTTTAAGCATAACAAAGAGAATAAAGAAAAAGTGTCTAACTCAAATAAAACACGCCATAGATAGTAAATTCACCATTTGAGCACCAATGGAAAGAAGAGCACAGTGTAGTGTGTGTTAGTGCACAAAAAATAGCAGACCTGGAGTGGGGAGGAAGCAATCCTCACTGTCTATATCATACTCTTCCCAGAGAACTCAGGACATCATTGACAACTCCCCAGAAATCCTCCCCACTTCCTCCTTCTCAAGGAAGACCGCACTGGCTCCATTAACCTTGGGGCCCAGGGGAACAGTGGTGGGGTGAATATAACACCAGAAAAAGGGATAGGGATTACATGCTCACATGGAGCATGCATATGTGTACCTAACAATTTTAACTGTGTTATTAACAATTCTTATTCTATAAAAATCAGGTTATTTGGACTGTAAACGTTACTACTGTTGTGACTGGATTAAGTAGAGTTTGCAATTAGTCAGAAATCAAGGAAGAAATCAAGTGTGTTCTTAAGAGATTAACTTTTACTACCCACAGTCTTCAAATTAAAAGAGAGGTATGTTTTATTGGAAGATATTCAGCGAATTTTTGGCCTTAGCCTTATTCGTAAACCATATTGAAGGGCTGAGCTTTACACAGCAATGCCTTAAATGACTAACTGATTCGTCTATCCTTAACAAAAACACAACTCTGATATTTTCTGCACATTTCCCTATTATCCCCACATACCATTATTTTGGAATTTACACCACGATACCTCCTGGTGCTCCTTCACGTAACTCTGTGACCAACTCTAAGGCCTGTTTTGCTGCATCTTGGGGTTGTCACAGTCACTTCCATAACTAGTGTTTTGAAAACCTTTATATCATGAACTGCTAACTCCATTCCCCTCCAAGCGCTAGGACTGTTTAAAGGACAACAGTGCTGGGATTAGTTTAGCAGCCATACCCTTTACTGACAAACTAGATTGTTTAACCTGTGTGGCAGAACCAGGATGAACCTCTGATGTTTCCAGTAATGTATTTGCTTTTGAGTCTTTGTATGACCTTGGGCCAATCATTTAATCAGGAATACTCTGATTCTGGCATTTCTACTCTTCCTTACATTAGGAAGGCAAACTGAAGCTAGCATGAGTTAAAGGCAGGTGACCCCAAAAGAATCACCTAAATAATTATTGACTTCGCTTCTTAGTACAGGTCCCCATAAACATTGTCTTCCCTGTGATTAATTTCTCTGTTCGTCGGCGATCCTGTCACATTTGCAACACCAGAGAGAACACTCACTTAGATCTGTAAGAATTATTGTGAGGGCTCATTTATCACTTAGATTTGCAAGCTATGCAGCTAGCTTTTTTTCACCTCCCTTTCCCGCCCTTCCATTTCTGACTTTATGGAGTTTGTGCTGAACCTGCAAATTCCCTCCAAGCTCAAGGAGTCCTAATGAAGGCGCTTCACTGCTTGTGCATCCTGCTGTATCACCATGGCTGCCCTGGAGAGACAGTGATTGCATGTCCTGATTGGACCAGTCCTGATGGCAGGCTGGCCTAGGAGAGGCACAAAGAAGCAGTTTTTGTAAGGCTGTTAGCTGAGATTGTAGCTGACTTCAAAAAAGAAAATCAGAGAAGCGCTCTAGTTGTGTCTGCAAAGTCATGTGGTTGGTATCTCAGAGTGAACCAGGAAAAAAGAGCATAGGGCTGGACACAGGGCTGCCTGGGAGTCCAGGCAGCATGCCTACTGCCAAAACAGACAGTAAATTGACATTGCCATGCATTAATTTGGCACTATCTATTCAAAACGACATCAAATAACTAAGTATGAATTGACCAAAAAAACCAAACATCCTGGTCACCCAGAAGCACACAAATCAGAATCAATGTTTGTGAAAACTCATGATAAGGGAAAGAAGAGGATTAGAGGGAAAACACATAAACCAGAAGTAAAACCTCATTTAAAAAAAAAAAATTAGCCCTGCTTATTGGATATTTCTTCCTCATGGATTCAAAGCTGCAATGATTTCTTCAAAGTCTGCCTGTGGCTATCAGTTATAGAATAGAGGCACCACCCCATGATCACCACCACTGATTTCTGTTACAGGGTATTTGATATGTAGATATATTTTAATACTATTGGTACAAAAATTATCACAAGAACATGAGCAATACATGTATGAAGACAAATAGAAGTTGTCTGTGGACAGTCTGAGAGCAGAAAGAAAAGGCTGTACATGCTGAGGAAATAATTTCTTGGGAGTTACACACTGAACTCAATTAATTCATTTTTTAAGAGCTTTGAAGTGCTATACTAATGTGAAGCAGTATTAATTCAACTCCCCCTCCTTTGACTTGTTTAATTATTTCACAGCCATAAGTACAAACTCTCTAATAATTAAAAATCGTTTCTTAATCTGACTTTCCTGATCTAAGAAATATCTTATAATCCCACAACTCTTTACTGCATTCTCCAAAATAAAAAATATTTCTTTAAAATTTCATTTTATTATCCCACTCCTTTTTTTCAGTCTGGTGGCGAATACAATGCACAACAATCTCAAAGTTTAAAGTGTGAGAAATCTTTGTTGTAGCACTCAGATTAATGTGCAGTAGATGAAGGAGGGGCATTTTTGAGGGGAAAAGTGTGCTTTAAAATTGACAGAAAATGAAGATGGCATGTGCTGGTTTAGGTATAAAGAAAATGGCTAATAATATCTAGACTAATAAAAACATGTATGTGATAAAAACCAACAACAAAAAAATCCAAACCAAAACCTTGAGCAAGTATGTTTCCTAATCTCTAGACTGTATAGGCATCATGGGACATGACTGACTGTCTGCATTATAAAGTATTCACAGCAGAAAAGCAAACTGTATTAAAAGATAATAATTAATTTGGATTTGGCCTTGAGAAATACTGGGAACCTTCCATAACCGTAATTGTTTGCCTGGCCCCAAAGCCCCTCTGCAGGGGACCTCTCTGAGGTCCAAGCAACAAGTTTTTAAGATATCCCACGCAGAAGATTAGAGGAAAGAAAGGAAGAAATTCAAACCACCACATATTAATTAAATTTGTTAATTAAAGTTGGAACATCTTACGAGTGTTGAAATATACAGAGAAAGATTCTGTCAGTTGCTGCTCAGGCAATAAATGCTGCTAACAAGGTCATGCAACAGTGAAAGTTATTACCCAATTCAATCTAAAATGGGTCTAAGGATGGTCATCATGAAAAGCCTAATGGTCTCAGTGAGCTTTGAGGTTCATTGGGTAAAATACAGATACATTGATTAAGATTTTTATGCTTTTTTTTTACTAGAAAAATGAAATCTTCATTTTGAGGCTGTAAAACTAATGAAAGATTATAATATTTTGATTCTTAGCTGCAACTGTATGTAACTGAAATTTTCTTATAGAAAAATGTTTCATTAAAAACAAGAAAACTTGTTTTCCTTGAGAAGCATCAACATTAGCAAAGATTTTTTTATTTTTAAAATTCTCACAGGGTCCTATTCATTTATTTATGAACTGTTTGGGCTTGGGTCTCAGAAATGAGACTGAGGAAAAATAAAAAAAAAAAAAGAAAGGAGGTAAAAGGCTAATAGAAAAATAAAACATATTTGTAAATCACGGTGACAAGCCTCCTAACAGTTGCTGGGATATGATGTCATGAGATAAAACTCTGTGTCTTACATGGGGAAAATAATTGTAACAGTTCATTTTGCATTCACAGGTTACTTTTAACCCAGCCTTTCTACTTTTGGTTAAAAGCATAAATGAGTGTCCTCCATGGCCATCCCAGGAAGCTGATATTCATAGTCATCTCCAGACCCACAATACTACTTTTAAAAAAGTGTTACAGACTGAGCCATGCCAACCAAGTTTGAATAACTGAAAAGCTCCAAAAATCAAGCCTTCCTATAATGGCATCATACTTTTCTTAATCAAAATAAAAGAAAAAAAATTCTCATTCGGACCACTGAACCAGAAATAAAACAAATAAAGCACAAAGACTATTTAAAAAACAGTTGTAGATTGACATGCAGTGATGTAAGCTAAAACATGCTCTACTGAAAGCACTTTTTTTTCCACACCAGTGACATTATTCTTGTTTCTTAGATGTTGTGCACTAAAAAGCACATTCAAATTCCAGAGCTGTATTTGTTTTGGAATACACAGATTAAAAAGGTAGCAGTGCATTTAGTGGCCTACCCAAAGCAACGCTTATGTCAGTGGGTAGCTAAAGGAACTCTTGGCCCGATTTATCTCTATAACTCTCAAAATCAGTCCAGAAAGCCAATTTTTATTGGTACAACTTCACACAAAGTATATAAGATACATGCAAGTGTAGCAGATTAGTGAAAGGCATGCTGTGATTTAAATCTCTGCAGAAGTCAGGTTATGGAAGCCTGAATGCATCCAACGTTCCTTACAAGTGGTATCTGACTATACTTGAGGAGAGAGGGAAAGCCAGAACTCCAAAGGAGGCACCTGACCCCTGATGAAAACATGAAGAGCTGTCATTGTATTCCGATGCCTACTTTCTGTGACAGTGCTCTGGAAGATTAGTGGTGTGTGAGAAACACTACTGAACTACAAAATTAGGATAGAGGGAATCTAGATGTTTGGAGACTCTTCACATCAAGATCAAATTCAAAGGCAAGAATGGGGTTTCTGTACCAGACAGTTGGGGTTCAGCTCAGGGCTGGAGTTCAGCCAAGAATCAGGAATACAAAGTTTGGGCCCACACAAGATATTCATGTGAGATTTCTGACCCTGCTTAAAATTCACGTTCAGGAATTGATGTCCTCCCTTCTAGCTTTGAATTTGAATCAGAAAGAAAAAGCAACTTCTAAATTAATCTTTTTTTAGAAAGGAGTGACTCAACAGTCTTATATCAGTGCACTTAGTCAGACTATTTTATATCCTCTGAGGATATGGCTTAGTGAGGAATCAGCCCTTTAACATGTAAAGATGAAGCCTGAAATCACAAACAGGATGTTCACAAAAAGCAACACATTATGAATTACTTCAGAGTATTTCATAAGTCTATATACTTTTCCACTGGCCACAGTCCCAAATGGAAAACTGATGTAGAGATGGTTGTTACGAAATAAAAAAAAAATGAAGTCTTCATTGGCAGTAGACTAGTGAAAAGACAAGAATTCATTCTTGGAGCAGCCTGGAAAAGTTTGTTTCTATTCCGCACACATTTTGTTTATGTTACAAGACAGTTACAGTTGAGAGAACCTTTACTGATTTGTCTTGAAAGTGGATTTTTTTAAATGCCTGCAGGAGACAGCTCAGTATGATAAATCTGATTCAATGTTGTTGATCTCTAAAGGTATTGAGGCTGCTATTTTCACACAAGATGTTTAAGAGGTGCTTTAGAAATGTGAAATTATCAGAATGCTCATTTCCTGGTTAGTTTTGCACCACTGCACAGCTGTCCTCAATTAGGCAGACATTTGAAAAACAGCAGGGAAAAAAAAAGCAAAAAACCAAACACCCGAAAAACCCAATGCATTCTTCGAGCCATTGCATTGTTAATTTATACAAGTAAAAAGCCTAGAATAAGTCATATCAGAAAACAGACTACATCAACCCCCCTCTGCAATTAAGTGTATTTTCTTGGAGAAAATTTGAAAAAGTTTTTTTCACTTCCTCTCATGTCATAATCTTCTAAACTCAAAGAACCATGAAGAAGGTGGACAACAATATTTCTTGTCCTGTAGTAGCATCCAAAGAACACAGTCAAATTCCAGGTCTGTTATGCTGGACAGAAAGTCTAAGTTGCATGATCCCCACCTTAAGTTCTTCACAATCTGCAGCAGATTCATAATAGATGATGAGAGGGACAGAAACACTAACAGATAATATTTCCATTAGCCAACCCATTCTGAAAGATTTTTGGAGATCAGCCTTAAGCTGTATTCATGCTGGTGTCAGCAATCAAATTTCTCTTCAACTCTCATTGATTTCCTCTGGCTTTTGTGTATCTAGATCTCTCTATTCTGGACAAAATAAAAGAGCAGAAGAAAAATATAGTTGGACAAAATAAAAGAAGAGGAAAAAATAGTTGGACAAAAAGTTCCTGGTTAATACAGAAAAACAAATCTCAAAACATTTTTAGAGTTTAGGACTGCTTAAACACTTTCTTCAGATAGTATCAGGCTGGACTGACAAGAGTTGGTCTGATTTTCCATGAGAGAAAGAAATATGAGTATATAATTTCATATTATCTCATTTATTTTGAGGGATTATGAGCAAACTTCTAGGAACAATCTTCCAGTTAAATGTGTTTCACTGCTAAGCCACGTAATTTGGGTTGTGATTTTTGTGAAAAGCATTGGATATAAAGTGAGAGGACACTTTTTTTTTTTTTACAGCTTGTGAATTCTGACTAGGACTTGGTCATTGAGCCTTTCTTTCCATATGCACTTTTTATTTCTTGCCATTTTAAGAGCAAGTCAGTAGCATGTGTCCCAGTGACATGTCAGTGTACCTGCCTCTCACTGCGAGACTCAGTACAGTTCTGATCTCTTCTGCCTTAGATGCTGGGTGTACTAGATATATAGCAGTGGATTATAGCAGAGAAGGTCATTTAATTGCTTCTTCATCTTCATTTCTACTTATTTCCTGTATGGTGTGCTCACAGCTAGAATTACTTGGCAGCTGCTCAATGGCAGCAAAACAGAAAGCTATTACCTTGCCTTGGAATAAAAAGCAAAGCTGAGTGGGATTGGTCTACTTCTTCACATGGTAGTCTTTTCATTACTCATCTGGCACTTTTATCATGCTGTTTCTAAGAAGTGAACAGGAAAACAACTGTCTCATGAGATATACATATACAAACCCTTGGTTGCCTGAAGTCGTGTAGTAATCATCCAGTCTCTGTAATACTAAATATCTGTCAGACATTATAAAATGTTGCAGTCATTCTGCCCAAATTCCAATCCCAGCATTTGCTGATGATTCATCCCCAAAGTCAACAAAGAGAGGAGAAACAGCAGTTCCTGTGGAGGAGATGTCTACCCTCCCTGTCTAATAGGGGGGATGAGCACATTTTTGGTAGAATGTTATTTTCTCCCAAACTGAAACCGGTCACAGACACATATCAGTTTCAATGGAATGGATCCACACATAGAAGGAAGGAGATCTAGGCACAGATCTCCCTATTCTGCCTAATTTGGTGATGACATTTAGTAGTTCCATATGATACACAAGGAGCATCAAGCAGAATGAAAAAATAAATGTCGTTCTGGTCAGCTATGCTCTAGACTGACAATATGAAGGATAAAAATCTTCTTTCCACAGAAGTAATCTTTGTTATCAGGTAGTTGGACACTTGATAAAACAGGGAGAAAGCTTGTATGTTGATCTATTTCCACATAGCATTTAGCCACAAAACACTCTAGGTTCTTGTAGTGATCTCATTTTGAATCAGAAGTAGACATGCCAGAGAGTTTTCAAATCCCATTAGGTTTAGATATAGTTTTTCTATCATCACATCTGTTTGAAGAAGAGATAGAGAAAAGTGAACCATGAAAAGTGGCAGAAGATGGAAAACAGAATAACACAAAATGCATCTTTTCAAGATTTCTGAGACCACTAAATCCTTGTACTGACTGATCTTACCTTAGGCAAACATCTCTTAAATTTTACATAACTCAAACAACCATTTCAGGAAAATAAGATCCAGTCATGTGTTAACAAATGTTCACTTATTCATATGTTTCTAGTTCCCCTCATTGCTAGTCCTTCCCATTGTGCATAAAGTTTTTCACCTGTTACTTCAGAAAATCTAGTGTGGAACTTCATAATTTATGTCTTTTTAACTAGGGTAAGTCCAGCTGGAGAGAGAGGATCTATCTGACCAAGTGGCACAAGAGCATCTCTGCTAACAAGCTTGCTAATCTAGCAATGAGGTCCTCAAACAACGTTCAGTGCAGGATGTTAACCAAAGCCTGATGAGAAGCCATGCATGGGCTGAAGTGAGGAAAGGCCTGATGAACAGCATGATGGAAGAGTCTCTCACACTTCCCCCATGAAAGCAGATTCACTGGGGACTCCCTCAAGTACCTGTAGCCAAATGCATACAGCACAGAAAGAGAATAGGAAGAATGAGAAGGCCATGCACAGTGGCAGATCTATGAGCTCATTTGGACTACACAGATGTGGTGGGGTAGCTTGTGCAGCAGGAGTGCTGCAATGAGTAAATACGAGCTCTTTAGAAAGGACATGCAAGGAGGAAAAGATGCATTTTGGGCAAAGAAGTTGGTTGAATGGAGGGAGATTTGTCTGGGAACTCATGAGACACCAGATGTGAGCTTATGGGCAAGGATCAGAGGACAGACCAACACAGGTGACATCTTAGTAGGCTTCTGATACAGGTACTTTGATTTTAGAAAGTCTTTCAACATTGTCAAAACAAACTGGAAAGACATGGTTTGGATAAGTGGACTGTAAGTTAGGCGGAAATGTGGCTGGACTGCTGGGCTACAAAGGCTATGATGAGCCGTACCAAAGCCCAGCTTGTGGCTGGTTACTCATGGCATCCCTCAAGGATCAATACTGGGGCCAATAATATTCAATGTCTTTATTAGTGACCTGCAGAACAGGACAGAGTGCGCTCCCAGCAAGTTTGTGATCAATACCAAACCAGGCGGAGAGGTTGGTATCCTGGAGTGTAGGGCCACTGAGGGACTTGACAAGCTGGAGATATGGGCTGACAGGAACCTCATGAAGTTCAACAGAAGTTCAACTAAAACAAATGCCAAGTCCTGCACCTGGGATAGAAAACTTCCCTGAAGCAGTATGGGCTGGGGGCTGACCAGCTGCAAAGCAGCTCTGCAGAAAAGGACCTTGGGGGTCCTGATGGACACCAAGCTGAACATGAGCCAGCAATGTGCCCTCACAGCAACAAAGGCCAATCACATCCTGGGCTGCATTAGCAGGACTGTTGCCAGCAGGTCCTGGGAAGTGACTATTCCTGTCTGTATGTCACTTGTCAGATCACATCTGGGGTGCTGTGTCTAGTTTTCAACTCTTCACAATAAAGACATTGACATACTGGAGCAAGACCACTGCCAGCTACCAGTATGATTTGGAGACTGGAGCATATGTCATATGAGGAGAAGCTGAGAGAACCTAGTGTGTTCAGCCTCACAAGCAGAAGGTTAAGGAGGAATCTTCTAATGGAAGAATTAGAGAAAGCAGTCAAACTATCTGGACCCACACAGTGATGGGATGAAAGGCAACAACGCAGCTGCAAAAAGGAAAATTCTGATTAGATATAAGGACATTTTTTTTCACCATGAGGATGATAAAACATCACAACAGTTGCCCAGAGAGGATGCGGCATCTCCTTCCCTGGAAATATTCAGAATGAAACTGGACAAGGCTGTGAGTAATCTGCTCCAAGCTGGCACCGCTTTGAGCGGGGGCTGGAGCAGATGATGCCCAGCAGTCCCTTCCCACCTAAATTATTTTTTTATTCTATGAATTAATACAGGCACCTGCAGGGGGTCAGTGAGAAATGAAATAGTTAAATACTTGTCATAGCTGCAGAGCAAGTTGTTGCTTTGGTGTCTTTCTTATCGGTTCCTCTGGATCACAATGTGTTACTTCTGACGTATCCACCTCTCTCAGCAAGAAAGTTGCAATTTGCTTAATCTTATTCCAAGTGCCTGATTACAACCCTTAATCACTCAGCAGGCCTGACCATAATTAGTATCTGAGGATCTTCCCTTTGGGAGTTGTGAGTAATGGTAGATTCAGGGATCCAAAAAGTATCTTTGAAACAAAATATTGTTTAATCTAAACAGTAGGAAGAAGGCAGAGCAAAAGATAGTTTTACAAAACTATAACTATGTATGGGTGAGATTCAGTTAACGAGATGTGAATGTCCACATTGTTTACATCTGAGATAATCTATCCAGGATCTTTTTATAATTATAGGAAGTCTAGGACACAGTTTCAAATCAAAGCAGAAGTCTAGGATCGGTCTTATGTATTTGTACAAAACTGCTTATTATATGCAAAGAAATGCAGCCAAGGGTGACTATCTCAGCTACAGATACTGACACCGTAAATGTCTACATTATATTAAATAAATCCCAAGTTACAGCTCTAGCTTATCTCCGGAGTCTGGATTCCAGTCTACATCCCCAAATTTGCCCTTTATCCTTTTTCGTTGAAGGCTTCTCCTTTTATTTTAATCCAAGTTTTCTGTTCTCTGCTCTGTTTCCTGATCCTGCTTAAACCAAGTGAGTCAGCCTGCAAGAATGTCACAAGTTCACTTATAGACTGATGGAGCTGCAATATTCTGAAATGTTTCTAAGAAATGAATATCAGGATTATAATATGCACTGTTTACAGAGCCAATTTCCTGACGAACATGCTTTGTAGATTCATGCAGTAAACAACACAACAATGCTGTTAAGCCACAGGATTCATAAAATATTTACATGCAGCTTCAAATTTGTCACAATAGTGTAAATATTTAAAGCAGCATCACTAGTATCATGGAACCATTGCGGTAGTATGCACCCAGACTTACCATTTCAGACTCTCTGCAAACACTGACAGACATTTTCAGCAACTTTTGACAGGGTCCTGCACAACCATTGTACCTAGGAAGAGTGCATTTTCTTCCATTAAGCAGAAGTTAAAACCAAGACTTCTGAAAACAAGTGAGAGGTCTGCAAGAGTCAATCCTCCACTAATTGCTATAAAAGAGTGCTCTTTATTCAGCTCATTTTACACAAAACACGTAGTAGTGTTGCAATACAGTTTTTAACAAATTTTATACATCATCCACAAGAAAGTGAAGGAAGGGAAGATGTCAAAAAGGTTTAGGCGTGCTTGAGAAGGAGCAAATGGAGATACCTGTTTATGACTTTCGCAAGAGTCAATCCACCACTAATTGCTATAAAAGAGTGCTCTTTATTCAGCTCATTTTACACAAAACACGTAGTAGTGTTGCAATACAGTTTTTAACAAATTTTATACATCATCCACAAGAAAGTGAAGGAAGGGAAGATGTCAAAAAGGTTTAGGCGTGCTTGAGAAGGAGCAAATGGAGATACCTGTTTATGACTTTGAAACATGACCATTTTCTGGGACAGTGGACAATGCACAAACTAGAGATCATGTGGTGAGGGAGGGGGAAACTCAGAGCAGAATTGAGAAACGCAGTTACATTCTAATCCTATTTCACTCTTAATTCTGATTTTATGAGACCTAGCTTTGGTATTCTGTTCATTTCCCAAAGCTTTCCAACATGCATGATTTTGAGGGTCAATCAATTTCATTTGTTTCTTAAATACAAAGAACAAGATCTTAGATGTAGGACATGTATGTGCAGAGGGAAAAGAAATTACACGGAAGCCCCTCAAAAATTATAAATTTCTGTCAGTGTATGATGTAAATATCCCACCTAAAGTAAGCCCGGACCTCTTCGAGAGCTTATTCCAGGTTTCTGTGCATTTTTTCTCAGAGAATGTTCTATTTCTAATAGGAGGTCTGTATAACACAGTGATACACACACATCCTATGGGGTGAAGCCTTAATTCACAACTGTAGAGAACAGCTGTGTTCTCTGTGAATTGTACTCAGATCTTTAGAAAAGCAAAACATGAAAACACAGTAAGTCCCCTTCTCTTTGTGCTTCATCTCTACCATATCTCTGCAAACACATCAGTCACTATCATTTTCTTGCCTCCTTTCCATTTTTTCCCCCTGGAAGATCTCATGAAAGTTCATTTCCAGAGGTTTGGCAACCTACCCAGAAACCTGTTTATTAGCTTTAAAGTCTTTGATCAGACCCAGCAGTTTATATAGCCTCTTTTTAACACAAGTACTTGTAGAAATGACAGCTCCAAGTCAGAGCCAAGACCCATAAATCACTGAAGGATTTTGTTTAAATATGACCATTTATTTTTCTTGTCCTGTTACTTGTTGCTTATATTCAGCAAGGGTCAGAATATAGAGGGTAAGACCCAACAAAAAAATTAATCCAAATGCACATAAGTCTATTGGCATAAGGCCTCTTCTTTTCCATAAGACAAAGAAGTTGTACAACAAAAAATAAATTTGCAAAGCTTTCACTCGTTATATTAGCATTTTATATTGTGGGGAAAAAAAAAGTATAACATAGCACAGCATTTTCAGTGAGGACCTTTCAATAAATTGAGTCTGAAGAGAAATGTGTAAACTCTATTCCTCTTGCTCTCTGGTCTTCATTTCCAAGTGATACCTCTGTTGTATTGTTGGAACGTTGATTAATGCACTTACAAAAAGTGTCTTGTACACTTCAGAGAAATGGGGTTTCATTGGAAAAAAGAAAACCTTTTTAAAGGCAAATCATGTAGTTCGTGATAAAAGTTCTGAGGGAAAAAAAAAAAGCAGCCAATAGCTACAGTCCGCTCTTCAGCTGGCTATTATTAGTACTGTTCCAATGTCAAGTGCAGAACTGCACTCAACAACTCTCACTTCAAGTGCAGAGAAATGTACTGAGGCTTGAGCTTTACACTAGCTTTTTAAACCAATGGAAAGAAGGGAAGAAAGAAAACTTTGCTCTGCTATTGCAAGACTCCTTTTTTTCACTCAGACTATGTTTTCAATGGAGAACTCAACTTACTTTTTCCACCAGTTAGAGAGAAGAAGGGCCCTTACAGGAAGAATAGAAAACCCCTGTTTGTGACACTTTTGAAGTCTTCCACTTAAAAGTAACAGCAAGCATATGCAGTAAAAAACGAGTCCTAAATGGTATTTTAGCTGCTGTATTCTTTTTTTGCATCAAATTCATTGCAATGACTTTGAGTAGTACAGTTAATGCAGCATTCAAGGACAAACATTCAGGGACAAACACACAGCTCTTAAAAATGTGTGGAAAACATATATAGAAAGTAAACTAAGAGTATGGTAGAGCCAAATTCCACCACAGTAAATGTGAACCATTTTGTTTCACTTTGATTGCTTTTGCATCAGACTCTTAAGTCAATTTTCAACTGCAGTCTTTCTTCTCTTTGTCTCCCCTTCCCATAAAACAACATAACAAAGGTTAAAAAGACAGTTTTAAGCGTGAAGTACCCATGCATTCAATATTTAATTTTCTTATAATTTAGATGAAGACAGAATTATTCAAAACCTGAGTGATTACAAATCAGATGCCTGCATCTTCATGAGTCAAAAAACCCCACCCAAACCAAGTATTTCAACATGCTAACAAATCTGTCTTAAAAAAAAAAAAAAAATTATACACGAAAACAACCCATAAAATAGGTTGGTTAGGTTCTCCTAAGGATTTGCACAAGGCAACTGGTAAAATGGTGCTCAGTCTTGATGCAGACCTCAAGCTGCAGTAGAGTAACAGCAGCAACCAGCAATAATGCATCAGCTGATTCTTGCAAGGAAAAATCCTTGTGGACTCAGGTGTAGCACGCTGCAGAATTGACAAGGTTGCTTGTTTCTTTTTCCAGTCCAACACAGGTCATTGCTGGAGGCATGGTATAATACCACACCAGCTGGTTTATTGTAGTGATTTGGAATGACAAACTTTTTGCTCTTGCTAACGAGGCAGATTTTTGAGCAGTATACCTTGTATAGCACCTCATAAAAAATCATAGCCCTCTTTTTCTGTCTTTTTTTCTATCATGGCAAATGGCAGGTGAATCTTCTCCTTTATATCTTTTCTTTTGTTCATATTCCCTGTGACTTTGATATAAGATTATTGTTTTGTTATGCTACTATTTTTACATAGGCTTTAGTTTACAATGAAGATGGCAATTGATTTAGTGCCAAGATTTTTTATATGTTATCTCTATATACACACCATAAGTGACACCACAAATTAATTAGAAAAATGAGGGATATGTTATATCTTTTAAAATGCAAACCAGATTTTTCTACCTTGAAGTGAAAAATGAAGAATCTAAATCATAAAGTCATCCTGAAACAGAGATTAATTCTAATTAGGGCTCAGAGTAGAGTGACAGAAGTATTGATAAATGCCCCCCCTTCTTGTAGTGGCTTGCTTTTACTTGAAAAGAATTGCTCGATTTACACCAGAGCTTCGTTATATAATGTAAGAAAGGAAAGAAAGCAGTCATAGGCAAAGCAACTAAATAATTGTGACCACTAAAAGATGACTTAAAAATCTTGTCCTCTCAAGCGGGATGGTTTCAACAGAGGCTTAGAATTTTTCTTCTTACAAATTGCCTGTCAGTATGGCTGACTGTGAAGTGTCAATTCACCTTCAAGCACTGAAGCAGGAATCCTTGCACACAAACACCTCACTCATACTGCGGACAGTGAGCTAATCTGAATCACTGCTGTGTTATTTTTCAAGACTCATTATATTACTTTTTAACCAAAAAGTGATAGTGTGTTTGATATAGATAATTCTTGAATTATGATGTCTCAGCTGCCCTTGAGTGGCATCCAAAATATGAGTACTATTACTCATGGACTTAGCATACAGCCACAAGTTACCACCCTACAAGTAAAATGCACAGGATGAAAACAACAAGCTGTGGCTGTATGAAGCACTTTTTTGGCTACTTCTTTCAAAGGGCAGTTATTGCAATCCCGGTAATTTTTGAAAAAATTATTAGAAGCACCTGCCATAGTATCCAATTCAATCCTCAGGCAAACTAATCAAGCACTTAGACCTTCTGTATTTCCTCCTGCTAATGGACTCCCAGGCTTCTCGGCAAAGTCTGAAATATTTTCAGCAGACAAATGTGCAATTCTGTCCTTGTTCTTGCTACAAAATGAAAATTAAGGTATTAAGTGACTCGGAACAATGTGTTCCACTGTTCATTTTAGAAACTTTTTAAATGCTATGTGGGATACAGGGCGACCCCCACCTTGCCACAGCTTGACAAAACAGAAACTGCCTGTCTCATTATACCCCTCCTCTCCGAGTTGCGTTTGGAAGCTCGTTCAGCCTGAAGACAAAGTTAGTATTTCTGCCTTTCAGAATTCTTCCCTCTTATCTTGTTGACAACAATGAGGACAGCAAAAGACACAGTGGGTTCAGAGATTTCCCATGGGCCAAATCGGTCAGGGATTCAATACATTTCCTGCAAAGCCTATGTCTGTGCGAGGAGATGCACAAGCCATCAATTCTCCTTTGCCTACCTGTGGATCAAGGTTGCAGGACACAAGATCTAAGAACACCAGAACCTCCTCTTGGACACAGCAGAAATTAAAAACAAAATTAAAAGTTAGGAGGACTGTAAATCCATGAGCCATTCACACACAAGTGTTTGTTTTTGATCTCCTCTGTCAAAAAAAACCTGCCAAGTTTCTCTTGTGGAGGATGTGTATGTAACACTTGCTGTTCTTTAGAAGCAGTGTTACATATAGTGTTACCTGTCTGAAAATAGAGTGGGACTGCAAAAGACTACTAAGAAGAAAATAAGGAAAAGAAGGAAAGACGATCGCTTCAGGGCAGCATTGTATCAATAGTGGGAGAAAAAGGTTAGCCAGCACAAAAAGCTTACCACCTGCATCTCCTTCAGTGCCTCTTCATTCCATTGTTATGAGTGATTGATATTCTGGCAGAGGCATTTTAATTTAGCATTTCAGCAAATTCTGAGTATTCAATAAAATGTCATGTCAGAGAATGGAGCTGTGAGTCTAGTCCTTGAACAAACAAGTCAGTATTATGGCTATTTACTTGGTCTTACTATTTGGGTGTATGTTTTCCCAGAAATCTCACTTACAGCAAATCAAATCTCTCTAATAACAAATCAGTTTTTTGGCAAAGGAAGTGAGAAAAGCTTGTTATGTGCAGCTACCTCACACCTGTAATAAAGCAAAACCTCAGATTTTTGTAGCTTTTCTGTACGGTGGTCTGATTGCAACTTGTCAGGGTCCTTCTTCACTTGGGACCTGCATTTAAGCTCAGGCCCTCTCCTCCGTTCTTGACGTGAGCTATGTTGCTATGTGCCAGGCCATGTACTCCACTGATGTGGACCTGACCATAGACCAGGCTTCCTGGCTTGGCCTTGGACCTGTCTGTGACTGGCAAAGCCCCTGCCCTGCCAGCCCAGGAGTCTCCCATGGCTCCTGGCCCACAGAGAGCTGCCCACCCCTTCTGCATCCTGGGTCTCTGCTTAAGGGGGCAATTCTCAGCGGTACTGCCATATCCAGCAAGACTAAAAAAGCTAGACAAGTTCTCACTCCCCTGTTACAGCACTTGAATACCTCTGTGCATCTGTCCCTCCTCAATTAGATCCAAAATGTCAGAAACACACAACAGTTTTATGTTGTTTTCTTCTTCTCTGATTTCACTTGATGGCTCCGTAAAAGGCTCTTCCTTTGTGCCGTGTATAGTTGAGCTGTCAGTCTGAAATAGAAAGGGAATGTTCTCATCCAGAAATCATTTAACATTTCAGACATGGTGGCCAGGACAAAACAAAGTTCTGTGAAAGTGAAAAATCAAAAGAAACGGTACCTTTCCCCAGCCCAGGAAAAACACCAGCAAAACGTTAGGATGCTCACCTGCTGTACAAGGTGCTAAAGTTCACGTCCCAAATCATTCACTGCAAGGGTCTTGACCTCAGCTTAACACTATCTGAGCTAATAATATTATACCATTCACTCTTCAGGGCTGGATGGCATATAGTTTCTCACTGAGGCTGTACCTCCTTTTCAAAAAAGTCCAAACTAGATATGTTTTGGAAGAAAAGTTTTAAGTTCGAAGAATAAAAATTTCTCTATGACAAAGACATTTAATCTGAACATTCCTGATGGGCTCTCATGTCAGGCAAAACATCAAAAGAATTTATTTTAAATAGCCTGTAATCAGTTCTTTTTATGATATGAGGTAGCTTTATAAATAGCTTTTTAGGTTTTCAGTGGATTATTATTTTTGATGGTTGATTTTAGTACTAATCCATTTCAGCCTCCTTAATTGAGAGTGTTTAGTTTAGAAAAGAGAAGACTTGGTGAGCAGACTTCAAATGCTTTAAAAGCTCCTGCAAGGAGCTGGTAATAATCTGTTCTTCATGGATAAAAAAGAAGTAATGGACTTAAATTGCACCAAGGAAAGTCCAGGTTAGTCATTATCAAAGACTTTCTAAATGGTAAGGGATAGTGAAACCCTGAAACACAGTGCCTGGGAGAAGTGTGGTAACTTCATTATTGTGGGTCAGTAAGAATGGGCTTGGTAAACATCTATCAAGAAAAGAGTAGGTATAGCTGATGCTGCCTTAGAGTAGAAGGATGAAATAGATGTTGTTTCTTCTTCTATGAAACTATTAACATCCAATCAAAATCCAGGAACTGTATAAAAAAGAAAAGGTTATTTCTCAAAAGGTTTTTCTTAGATTAGTGTTAGAATCACCTTCTACATGTAAAAGGTTTTGAATATTGAAACATTCAGTGCTGCACTCTGCCCTTTCTAGAAAGAACATAAGGCTTCCTAAGCAGCACTTTTCCGCACTGCTGCTACACAAAACATGATTAAATCACATATATGAACCTTGGCAACTCAGTTCCACAATTATTCATTAATTTTCTTTAGTTTTATAGTTTCATCCTCTTTTTCACATATTCTTTTTAAGTTTGGACTTCAATTACACAGCGTGTCTTCTACGTTTCTGTTCCCCATGTACCATGAACCTCCATTTCAACTCTTGAGGTCAGTAAAGTTTAGGCATTTATTTAAATTCAAACAAAAATTTTCTTGAATTTGGGCCTTGCTTAACACAGTATCATAAAGGCTTTTAAACAAAAATTGAAATCCCAAATCAGAATGCCTTGTAATGGATTGTAAGATGACAGAAGCATGGAAAAAAATGATGCCTGAATGAATCTTTATTGTAATTCAGTTAAGAAGAGCCAGAGCTTCAACAACATAAAATAAAAATAGCAACAAATATCAAGACCCCATAGATTTCAGACCACACAGTTAAAGAGGGGGAACATCAGCCCTGCCTGAAGGTATCTGCAGTCTAAATATAATTTAGACTCTTTACATACCTTAACTTTAATACATAGTAGATCACTGTACAGTCCTGCATCTTCCAGGATTTTTTGACTGGGCAAAAAGGATAAATGGGAGTTCTTACTCAGCCCCATTGTGGCTTAGCATAACACTACATTTAGCAGGATTAAAGACGCAAAGCATTCAGCTAGGATGGGTGGTAACTACTAGCAGGATTAAAGACACAAAGCATTCAGCTAGGATGGGTGGTAACTGCTGGAACCCTTGAAAATGGCAGCACACAGAGGGTCTCTATTCTTCTAGGTTTCATTTCAGTCTGAGTCCTTCACAGGGTAGCCTTCTATACCCTGAGACTATTTGGATGCTGAGCATGCTGAAATAATCAGCGTGGAGCAGTCTGTCCACTCTCAAGTTTCTCCAGATACTTTTGCAATCATCATTTTGTGAACTCATTGTATGGGCAGACTTAATTTGATTTCTCCTTGAGGAAATTACTGGAAATTCTCACAATAAAATAGAAGAAAATTCCTTTATGTCCTTTTAAATTAGGTAGGGACCTACACACAAAGAAGCAGCACATCCCATCATCTCTTGTAATCAGAATACAATAAGATCAAATGAACAAAAGATGGCTAAAACATTAATCCTGTTGCTAATCCTGCTGTTGTGGCTGCTCCTTGCCAGAGTTTGCATTTCAAAGGCTGAAGTCTTTCTAGCCTGAATGCCAGTTGTATCTTCCTTCTTGCCTTTAATATTCCAACTATTAATTACAAAATTCATCTTCTTTTCAGTTTTATTTAATTAGAGAATTGGAGCTAACTAACTTTTGTATAGAACTAAGCCTGTCAAATTCAGCCATCACCGCAATATAAGCACTCACAAATTGTATGGAAACCTAGCAAAAATTCCTTGGCCATCACACAAACAGGCATGAAAAGTAGAATCAATTGTTTCATGTTCTGCTTTGTAAGGGGTAGAGCTGCAAATTTTTATACCTGCTTTCATATTTGTGTGTATGACATTCCAGTGAATGGCAAAATAATCCCATCTCATTCAACTGCAGAAAGCTGCTTTATATGTCGATTCTCAAAAGTTATTGTTGCTACAATAATGCATTCAAGTTTTTGTTACAAGACCCCTGTATATCATATGTTCATATTTTACCAAAACTCAGGATTTTTAACTGATACTGTAAAGGTGCTGTTCCTCTATAGGATTACTATATATTGTTGCCCTTCAACATTTTTTTGTACGGAGGATTACCCCTAGCATAACATTTACAACGCTTTCATAGCTGTAAGGTAATTCCTCTTCTTTCCCTTGCACCCAAGAAATACTCTGTAGCCTGAATTAAGCCATTAGGCTGTTTCTGGCACCTGGAAGGGGAAGGGTTCATGTTCTCACATCCATCTGCAACAACATGAAAAGTTCTTTTCACAATGCATGGGAAGAAAAATGGATCAGCTCTCACTTTTCTTGGCTCCATTGTCTCTGCAACATTAACTGAAATAAACAGCAGTTGATTTATCGCTGTCCGTTATCACTTGAAAGTACACAGGAAAAGAGTTGTTCAGTTGCAAGTGCCATTTAAACAGCCATTTCTCAAAGTAGACCCGTGTTTAAGGAGGCAGTGTTTTCAGCTGATGAAGTTCAACTTATCCAATACATTTTCAGTTACCTTCTTAGGCATAAAGATATAGTTGGTGTTGAAGTGACACCTTTATTGGTTTTAGTTAGCTTCAAAGAGACTAAATCAGAAAACTCAGGGCAAAGAGAACAATTTTGCTTTTTGTGGGTTTGCCCACACACACTCTATTTCTTATGACATAACCTTAGGCCTTAGTTCAGGAAACTATTTGTGGACAAGTGAAATGTCAGAACCATGCTTGATTGTCATTGAAATAGACAGAACTCAAGGCAGAGTTAGACATGTAATAGCTGCTGCTTCATATAGGGCCAGTCGAGTGGGCAAGAAGGGCTGTTTGGTAAGGAGTATAAAGTAGAGTGATTCAGATGATCTGATTAATTTGGAAGACTGTGAAACAGTGATCCCTATCCTCTTTCCCTTGCTCATCCAAGGACTCTATTCACACCTGATTAGAAAAGCTATAGCGTGTTTTTAGGCAAAGAATTCAGTATTACCTGATTTTATGTACCCATACCAAATCTTATCCCCCAGAATTTCCTTTTTATCCCGAAGAAAGGTATAGAATCAATTGCATTTAGTAATGAAACAGTATTTGAAAATATTTTGCCAATTTCCTTCAAGCCATCGAAGTAAAATAAAAGTAGTTGCTCATATTTTTGTTTTGTAACACTTCCAGATTTACCATGTGTCTATTCCCCTTCAAGAGGAAGAAAACCATCTCTTTCAGAGTTCTTCACTTAAATCACAAAGAATAATAAACAGAATAGTAAAAGCCTGTCAGACATGGTGCTTAAGTGAACGTCTTGAACGATGTAGTTTAATTCCCTCGTGATTCATCTCAGGAACTTTAAGAATGTCTTCCACATTCAGGTTGGTGTCTTCTGTCTACTACAATACAGAGGCTTTCTTCGTGTCTTCTCATTTTTGTTAAAACTGAGGTTTTCCTATGGAAAGTTATGGTTTTGAGACTTTTACACATCCTGAAAAAAAGGGTTTTTCAGTGGAAAAATTTGCAACTATACTTATGATAACATTTCCTCCAATTAATCATAATTTCTTTTTTCCTTAACTTCTGCAATAAAATTTATGAAATAATATCTTTGCTGACTACAGTAGATAATCCCAGTTTATGAATCTATAAAGTGCAGGGAATAAAAATTAACAGAATTTGTTTACAGAAATAATGTCTTAACCCATATAGAATGAAATAATGTTTTCCCATTTATTTGAATAATCTGAAGCTACATACACAGTAGTGCCAATTATCCAGTTGTTACAGTTTTGAAATGGCATATGAAATCACTGCATTTTCACTTTTGTAAATGTCTCCTTAAAAGAGTTTCAGAAGACGGTATGATTGATTTAACTACTGAATAATGAGTGTAGCAAAGTTCTTTCCAGTTATAAGCAATATCGGACAGATTGGAAAATATTTAACCAGTCCATATACTGCAAAATGCATTTATGATTATGCGATCATGATGTTTTGATACAATATAGGTGTTCTTGTATTGCTGCATAACAACCACTATTCTCTTTATCCATCTGCTCAAAACCTGTAATGGCCAGTTCTGTTAAGTAGGAGTTCACTGTGGAAATATGAGCCAGAAAAGCACTAGGTAAATCTTTCAAAAGAGAAGGGAGTTAAATTCACTGTATCCATGAATATCTTACACTCTTTTTCTGAAACTCTTTGGAAAATTTCTAGTGCTATATTAAAAAACAACATCAAAAATTTCAAATGAATCAACTTAGTTTTGTTGGAGATAACGGGCATAAAAATAGTTACAGGTGAAGTGGTTATTGAAGACTTAAGTGTATTCCTCCAAAAGCACACTGTTATATTTAGTCAGCAGTTCAAAATGGAGTGCCCCTCCCTGACTTACATGAGAAACCTCTGAAAAAAATACCCCAGGGACTTATATTACACAAGGCTTTTGAAAAGGCAAAGTTTGGCTCATGAATTTAACTAGTCCATATTAAGGAACTAGATGCAAAAGAGACATTTTCAGCATGGAAATTTATGTTGGATATATTCAATGCGTGCAGATATTCTGTCCTGTTCCTGCACATAGGACATAAATAATTATTTACCATTGCTTTAGGTATCAAAGAGAAACAATGAACACACAAACTAGTCCCTCAGGAGTTTTCAGCATTCACAAGCTTCTTATTTATATACAGATAAAAGGCACCTGCAGCTGTATTTCATTAGAATAAAAAGTGACCTTCAGTGACCAATAAGGCTAATCAAAGAAAAGTTTTTCCCAAAGGGCGTAGCACTACCCACATCTCCCTTCAGAGGCAGTCAGGATGGATTTAGGTAATAAGAATGTGTTCAGCTTTCCTCAGACTTTTCTCTGTTAATTACAGTGCATTGTGTACACTGCATCTGTCCTTGTGTACAATAAGATGCAAATGAAAAGAAATTACAAGACTATTTTTGAAAGGCAAACAAAACTGATAGTGCAGCACTCACTAAACTGAATATAACACTAAGCCTACCTGGTAACACAAAGTCTTGGAAAATAACAGTGATGGGAGCTAAACAGGCAACGTGCTAGATTAAAGTAAGACAGGGTGCTTTTTGAAGGCAGAATACATGTTCACGGACCTTTCTGCATTAAACATAGGAAATTGTTTTCAAATCTGCCTTGCTTGGATCTAATGGTGTAGACACCCTTTGCCATGGACTGCATGCCACAATAAAGAGGGACAATGCCCATAGTAGTCCATGGAGCTCAATAATAAATTTTCTATCCACCTGCCTGATTAGAACATAAGGCATTGTCATCTTCTCACATTTGGATCTGTGAGCTGTAGAATGCTAATATTTATTATTGCACTATCAAAACCTGTGTTGGGCCCATCCAATTTTTGTGGAAAATAAAATACTACATTTTGACCGTAAACTTGGGTCATACAACCTCTGTTTCTCAAAAATATCTCAAAGAAAACTTTTCTCTAGTGCTCGGGTTTTGTATTTACTGTGATGGATGTTAAAAGCTGCTTGATATCAGGGTAGTCCTGGTGAGATAGATTGTTCAGAAGACGCAATCAGAAATACATGATTAATACACCTATCCAAAGTACTTATATAACTCCTGTTCTCAAAGTACTGAACACTACATGCTCTTGTTTAGCCTCATAAGATATCTGAAAAGTAGAGACGTACTCTTCATCTCTATTTTCATAAAACTCAGATGGAGGTAAGCTAAATGCAGGTGATCCATGAAGTCTCTAACAAAGCAAAGACTGGAACACAAGTCTCCATAAACTTACCTCTTTGCTGGACTCTCCTTTTTCTCACTTCTGTAACTGTGAAGTTTATTTATCTAATGAATATAATTCTATGCTATATATTTCTCCATCTGCTGTAAGAGCTGGCAGAGAGAGAAGAAACTTAGGAGATTCTGGAAGTCTGAAGATGAAGGGAAACAAGAAACTTAAGCAACAGACCTGCCAGGAACAAGAGAGGAGGCAGAAGTAACTCAGTTCATAGAGTGCAGTTTCTTACAGAATCATAGAATAGTTTGGGTTGGAAGGGACCGCTAAAGGTCATCTAGTCCAACCCCCCT
>NW_008796217.1:3149678-3198676 GCF_000699145.1 Aptenodytes forsteri
GAAAGACACGGACCTGTTGGAGAGGGTCCAGAGGAGGGCCACGAAAATGATCAGGGGGGTGGAACACCTCTCCTATGAAGAAAGGCTGAGAGAGTCGGGGTTGTTCAGCCTAGAGAAGAGAAGGCTTCGGGGAGACCTTCTTGCAGCCTATCAGTACTTAAAGGGGGCTTATAAAAAAGATGGTGGCAAACTTTTTAGCAGGGCCTGTTGCGACAGGACAAGGGGGAATGGCTTTAAACTAAAGGGGGGTAGATTTAGATGAGATATAAGGAAGAAATTTTTTACTCTGAGGGTGGTGAAACACTGGCACAGGTTGCCCAGAGAAGTGGTGGATGCCCCATCCCTGGAAACATTCAGGTTGGACGGGGCTCTGAAGAACTCATTTCATACTATGCATCATGGTCAAAAGGGGTAAATACAAAAGCATTCCAAACTGACGTCAAACAGCATAGGGATATTTTATAAAACAGGAAAAACTGTAGCAGCAAAAAGCCTCTTTTCCACTGAAATGAATTGAAAATGCACAGTGTGTCACACTATTCACTCTCCTAGTCTAGATTGCTCAATATCTTTTTCTCTCTCTTTCTTTTGTCTCATTTCACAAAAGAAATCAAACAAAGAAGTTGGCTTAGCTTTCCTTATTGCTCCATTTTCTGTTCTTCTGTTAAGAATCACTGCCCTTCTACTCCCAAAGCCCCCCTAATGGATAGTTCAAGGAAAGGTCCAGAAGCAGACTAAACAGTTTGAGTTGCTTTGATGACTGATGGCACAGGAGCCAGAAAGTTCCAAAACAACTTGCTGCTAACAATAATACAGAAAGGCTTTACTGGCTTCATTAATGCCCTTGTTTTGAGCCCACCCAAAGCCTGTGAACAGAAATCCAGCCTCTCAGGGCAAGGTGTTAGAAAGAAGACAGTCCTGGGAACTCTCTGAGACTGTTCCCTCCCATACACAGTTCAAGCGCGCTGTCAGTCTTTATAAATTTGGATCTTACACAGCCAAGGTTGTGGATCTTACAGCTATGACAATGGTGCTAAAGACGCCTGCCTCCAAGAACAATCCTCTGCCCCGGACCCCAGCAACATGACTTGAGGTCGTCTCCAGCTGGAACTGTCCACATTGACCTTCCATATAATTTACCCACATCTTTTCTGAGCTTCATGTAGCACCTGACAGCCCTTATACATCATTATTACCATTTTATAGGGTTTTTAGTGCAAAGTACCTGCAATAATCCTATTAATCATTTTACCTATTCAGCTTTAAATTAGTTTGTCAGTTATTGCAGGGAATTGATATAAATTAATATAACTGAAAAGCCTTGGCTATCTAGTGTCAAACATCATGGCTTCAACGGTTTTATGGTAATTTCAATTTGTTATGGATTGGGTCTCTCAGCTGCTGCCACTGCACACCTCCAGCCTGAACATGAGGAGAAAAAGGCTCCCCTGGGAGGTCCTCTTAGAGGGGCCTCGTCTGTCCAGCTCTTCCAAAAATCTCTTCTGTGCTGCTGTGTAAGAAGCTCTGGTGGATCAGAACATTGCAGTCAGAACCCAATATCTCACTTATCCCAAATGTATGGCTCTCGTGGGTAAGAGCAGTCTTGCTATAGTAAAAGAAGAGGAAGGCAAAATTTAGATTGGGTGGCACCCAGCCTCCTTGGATTGAGCACTGAGAAAACTGGAACATTACATACTAACATTTCTAGGACTATTACCCTCTTCATACTCCCCCATGCAGCCAGCACAGATAGAGAGTTCATCAGCATGCCTTCTTAATGCCCTTTAGGCAATAAATTCATCGCTCACCATTTCTTTTAACTAGAGGAGAACTACTAAACTAGAAAGTCTGTCACTTCATTATTACTTACTGTAGAATGCCACTAACTAACTAGGGCAGACATAGTTTTATAAAACAAAGACTGATACAACTAATGATTTATTTTAGTTGAGTTTTCTTTGTTCTGTGAGGAGAACTGGGTACAGTTCTGCACTGAGCTCTGGCAGCGCGCTTTACTAAGGACCTTTAGCTAAAGACCTTTCAGGTCTTTAATAGTGTCCTGCTATTCTTTTCCTGGGTGTCTTGCTCCTGGCGTCATGGACTGCATCATGCATTTTGTGAGACAACAAAATAAAAGCAAAAAACCACATAGGGCCTATGACAGAGCTGTACATGCAAGCAGAGGCTACTCTTCCTTTCTCACCAATCTGCATTAATTATCAATTTCAAATACATAATCTGGAATCCACATGCCACTGAAAGTAACAGAAACCAAATTTGACTGTCTGCTCCTTTGGAATTTAATTTCTTTGGTAAAACGTATATTTTTACTTGAGTGGTTATTTGAATTTAAAACAATTCCATTTTCTTTATTTACATTATTAAAGGCTTCTGACAGCAACAGTGCATTTAAAGTTTTAGACCTGTGGCATCCTTATTCTGTTTCTAATTAAGCCTCAATTATAAGGCACGACCCCTGGCCATGTTTAAGTCCCTTTCCCAAATGCATAACTTTGGATTTACAGTCACCTTTAGTAATAGGTAATTAGTTTAAGATCAATATTTTAGTCAAAGGAAAAACGCTGAAAATAATTGAATTCCATAATTCCCATGCAACCAGCATAGCTATTTTGGATGAATTGGACTCTTTGGAATACCCACTCTGGCTGTATTGCACTAGTCAGAGATGTCCTTTGACATTCATTTGTTCCAAATACTTCTTTGTGCCTGTTCTGGGGTTTTCTAATAGACACATTCTCCCTTCCCACTTATGATAAAGGACAAAAATTGGAGTGCAGCTCCCAAGGCATTTAGCAGTACAAATATAGTCGACAATCAGACTATGAACTATCAGGGTGCAGGCGCTGTTACAAAGCCTTTCCTGTACCATAAAACTTATAACATGTGCCAAAGCAGCTGATACTGACAGGCACTTTCCACAGTCCTAACTCTGCCTGGAAGAGTGTCTCAGGGGAATGCATTGCAGCCTAAATAGGCCAATGTTAAGGTAGATCACATGCTGTGGAGAGTCAGGTTACTGTATGTAGGAGCTTAGCTGAACCCCCAGAGGGAAGCTAGGCCCACAACCTAGTCATCTCCAATGTTATTCATTCCCTTCTCCTTCTTTTTTTGTCCCCTGCAGTCATTATACCTCAGACTGTCAGCAGTGAAAGACTAGATAAATTTTTTTTTCCCTAAAACCCATAGTTATGAGATTCAGGCTTTTGCCCATGCAGGTGAAATTAAGTCATCACTATAGCCGCCTCCAACCTTAGGACTTCAAAGTACCAGGTAGACTGATGACCTCTTTGCACTGTGCGCACCATGCATTGCACAAACACTTAGTGCACAGGAGATTTAGAGTCCAAGTAAACACAATGGCCAGAAGGTAGGAAAAAGAAGCATGATCATAGCCTTATTAGAGCTGGAAACAGATTTTGGTGTGCCCAGCTCCTAAGCCATTAAACACTGCTGTCACTCTCACTTTAGCCCAGTATTAAAAAAATTAATAATGCTTTAGGGTTTTTTTTTCCTGAGCTGTTAATTTTCACTGGTACCCTCCAACTCCTTGAAAAGAAACCTCACAACAGCACGCCTGAAGGGAAAATGTATTTTTGCAAAATCGTCTTCCAAAGAAGTGACACAAGGAATGAACCACCAAAATCAGATCCTGTGAGCAGTGGGAGGAGCGGGCAAAAGGAATGTCTGCAGAGTAATGATGTGGGCAGCCTCACTCCATTACTCTCAGTGCAATTGATTCTGATGTATCCATTATATCACCCTCACTAAAAAACAGTGAGGTGGTTTCCTTTTCATCCTCTCCCATAATGACTAAGAATATAAACTTCATTTCAACATCTGTGCACTTCCAGAACCAAATATGTGGTGTTCAGCTTGTCAGCAACTGTGACATGATCTTGCACACCAAATTACAGTATCATTTCAAAAGGCTGTCTTTTCTGTTCTTTCTTGTTGTACATGTAAAACGCAAAATAATTTTTAAGAAACATTATGTTAATTTGTGGGACTTACCAGAAAAGGACAGAAAATTTTAGTAGGAATTATAAATTAACACCACTGTAGTTATCAGAAACCTTTGTATTCTACTAGAATTTTACAAGTGTGCTTTAGCTTCCACGGAAGTCAAATGCAAAACTAAGAATCAAACTGGCCCGGAGTGAAGTTTCATGTTGTCTTGGCCATTGGCTGAAAATTAGGATAGCTATTACAGTAGTTATGCAGCTGGAAGTATTTAAAGAAAACAGCAGGAAACACAAAAGATTATCCAGAAGAGGCAATTCCAGATTAACCCTTCTAATGCATTAAAACTCACTATACTGCCCTTGTTCTGACTTGGAAGAAGGTCAGACGTTAAAAAAAAAAAAAAATTAAAAACTGTGTTTTTCATTAGTGGAATGTTTTGTGCAACTGTCATGTCACAGAGAACTAGATCGCAAGGGTGAACAGCAACAATAGCCTCATGAAAATCTGTATCCTTTCTTTTACCCTCGGTCTATTTTGAAAATTATATGCTGCCTTAAGCCATGTTCCTCGCATAAATACTTGCTGAGAACATGGTACAACCTACTGCAGACATAAAGTATTGAAAAAGTAATAACAAGGAAATTACTTCAACACAGGGTCTATTCACCATGGAAGTCCCACTTGAGCACTGAAAATAGGGTTTTAATTGTAACCTAAGTGTTTCTGCTCTGTAGAGAAAAATTTCACCCAAAGAGAGCCGCAGGTCTGCACAATAAACATCAAAATGAGCCAAGCAAAAGGAAACATTTATATTAGGCTATGCTTCACTTTTTCTGTGTTTTTCAGTACACTTGTGAGACACTGATTGAGAAACACTGGTAACTGGTTCCTAGAGCAATGCTCTGTTGTGTAAAGAACACTTACTTTTGCAAGGCCTGGCAAATGGGTTTAATTTGAGTGAACTTTCTACCGGACACCACAGTGTCCTCTGCTTTATCACATACAACTTTTTTTTTTCCTAATATTTTTAGTTGTAATGTAGAATAATGACATGAGCCCCCTTTAGCACTGCTTTCCTGAGTGGTACTAAGTGTAAGACTTTCTTAAGGTCTCCCTTCCATATTGTATTGTCTTTATATTTCTACTAAATCAAAAAGGGGGCTTCATGAGTGAACTCTGTCCTGCTACACAGAGCTTTATTCCAGTCATTTCAAGGTTAGTGAGACTGAATGGATGCTGAGATTTCTGCCCCACCCTTAAGTGTATCACAAGGAAAACAGTTTAAATGACATTTTGCAATTTTTTTTTTCAACATCTGGACTACAAGGCCCAAGGTCTTTTTTTCAAATTGTCTATTAACATTTCACAAGGCAGCAATATATATTTATTTTTATAGTCTCGACTTCCCTGCTGGAACAATTTCCTCTGACACAATTTCAACACTTCCTCATTGAATTTTTACTGCTGTAGTGAACAGTGCCAAAGGCTTTACCCAATGTAACCTCATAAGTATCTTCCCACTCATAGTTTCACAGCACTGAGATTAAGAGTAGATTTTTCAAAGCACTTAAATGACTTAGAAGTTTACATACATTTTCTAAAAAAAGAGATGGGCATATAATAAATTTCATGAAAGGTAGTAGTATGTCTAACTTGCTCTCACAATAGTGAAGCAGCTTTCCGTCAGCCAGCTCAAGCATTGATAGCTATCTAGCTACAGCAATATCGGAGTGCAGGTTTCACAAAGAAGCCTAGAAAAGTTTTGGGCCATGATTAAATTGTTATTAGTACATGAAACTCGGGCTGCCCCTTAACTGCTGCTAAAAATGATAGGCAGCGTGCTACAAGCATCACACCTTGGAACTGAGGTCCCTTCTTCTACTGATAATAACCTGCACTGTGCTCTCCACATTCCTACTTTATGTTATTGGAAAACCAATGTGAAAATTAGTTTTAACCTTACCACAGCACATGGAAAATTTTGTTTTTCATTCTACAGCCTTGGTCTCCTTTCTCTACAAAGTCCTTCAGATTCTTTCAGCCTCTCTTCCTTGCAGTTTCCTTGCTCTCAGATTTCTACCACCTTGTCCTCTTTCCTAACATGGATTTCTTTCAGATATTAGCAGTCTCACTTCTCGCTCTCTCCCTCACAGGATACTCCCCTTATCTCCTCAGATTTGCTTTCTTTTCTCATCTTAACGATGATCCCTTTCTCATCTCTCCCTAATACACAGCTTGCCAACACATAAATACTGAACATTTTTGCCAAGAGTAATTCCAGTAATGAGCAGGGCAGTGGAAAGGGTGGTTCATTTATAGAATATGCAGGCCAGCAGGAAACTGTGATATTTTATTTTGTCTTCTTCTGAAGGAGGGGAAAAAAACAAAGCTATAATTGAAAAACAGCAAGTGGCTTAGACACGCAACAGCATTACCGTGTTGGAAGATGCTTGAAGCTAAAATATTTTGTCTTGCTGTCTGTCCCTGGTTGGCAAGGACATGTGCACAGTCAGTCACTATGACACAACAGATCTGGTGAAGTCACAGTAATTCAGATTGTCAGAGCCATGCACCTCCAGGTCTCCTCTGCATCTTTCTTTTCCCCTATGTATACTCTTACAGGGGGGTGCTCAACTGCTTCTTTCTATCCTTAGAGGGATGGGAAAGACATGTCAAACTTATGCCTTAATCCAAAATCCCATGACTTCTCAACCAAAACCTGGCAGAAAATAATCAAGTAACATACGTTGAATATAGTAGAGCTTGAAAGCCCTAGTTCACGCACATTGTGCTGGAGTTCCTAGAAACAGGAGAGTATCACCCGAACTCTTGGGTATTTTCAGAAGAGACTGAGGAAGGAAGAAAGAAGCACAGACCTGTGAAGTGCCCAAAGCCAAGCTGTACATTCGCAGCAGTCAGAGGTACATCCCAGCTCTCCAGTATCCTGGCTCGGGACTTGGTACAGACAGAGCTCATATGAAGGAGACACTGATAATTAAAAGGTCTGTATCTCAGCACAGAGGCCAGCATCATTTTGTAGGTATGAAATCATGTCAGGGAAAGCGAGGATTCATCCTCCTTCTCAAGCAAACACAGCTTAGCACCTGCTTTGGTAATACACTAAATATTCCTGAACACCATGCTCATATACTTTGTCAGACAGGTAATTTGGCATTCCTCAGACTCCTCGCATTACCTCACCTCTCTCCAGCAGGCTGATCTCCAGCAATGTCACACTGCAACGCTGGTGTTTTGTAAGAGGCACCGATTATGGAGAATACCTTCCATTTCACCAACAGTTCACTTCATCACTCCAGACTGCCGCCTTCTTGTCACCAGCCTCTGTGCTTCCTCTCCATTGAAAACTATTTTCTTTGCCTGAGGCAATCTAAACTATCAACCTACTTTTCTTCAACTGCCAAAAAAAAAAAAATCACTTCTGTTCCTAACAGTCCTTAGTATCTGCCTCTTTTCAGCTCAAATGCCTGCCTGCTTCAGGCACACTTCTCCTGTCACAGTCTCTCTCCAGCCCCAGGATCTTTCATTTATCCAGTTTCAACCACATACAGCCAGGGACATTGTTCCTTGTAGGAACAGTCACCCTCTTTGAGATAGGCACACAAAGCAGCAACAGCAGTCTGCTGTGAAGAAACTTGGAGTCAAATGAGGATGTAACAATAGAGATAAATGGAGACAGAGAATAAAATCCCCAGTCACAAGGTAGACTAACGCTGGGCAGGCAGTACCTCCAGCCAGAAGCAGAGTATCTGAGGATCTGTTTCTTTTTTTTTTTTTTTTTTTGACAGTTTGGCACTGCTTTACATAGCTTATCATGCCAACAAAATATTTGATTTGAATTTTATCGGGCACTGCAGGCTGACACAATTAAATCTAATTAGCAAATCCCTCTGCTCCTGAGCATCCGATCCAGAAAGATTTTACCTTCTAGTCTTAAACTAACTATAGGAACTCAAGGTATTTCAGCCATTACAGCTTTGATAATACCTTAGAAATATTTACAGAAATTGGATTTTCACTGTTTCAAGCACATTTTCAAGAAGCACCCACCCAAAACTTCATGCAGATTTTGTGAGACCTACATTAGCCATGGACCATGATGTCAACCAAATAGCTCTGTCAAAACCTGCCAGACCCAAGTTCTGCCAAAAAAAATGTAAATTCTTTTCTCCCCAGGCACTCAGGTCTTCCCAGAGGACTGATTGCAACTGCTAAGGACATATAGGGCTTCACAGAGCAAACATCAAGCCTTAGACTTCCTCGGGAAGTAATACGGCCACCAGTGCACCCAGCACAGCTGGGTCACACCACGAGGGGCCAGGAAATGGCTCTGTGGATCCTGGCTCTCATGTTTTGTTCCCTACAATGAGCTTAAGTACCACTGCCTGAAAACGACAAAAGTGCAAGTCACAATGGTCATGGAGTCAATAGCTGGAAGCAAAGGAAGTTACAAGAGAGAGATTTGTATTAAATATTGATACAAATATTTTTGTGTGATATTATAAACGTTCATATGTATTTATTTAAAACCAACCAATGATTCAAATTCGTCTCTCCTTTGTAGACAACAGCAGCGAACACAAGGTAGCAAAGCAGGTATCCACCATTTGTTCTTACTGTGTCTTGTTTACAAAAAATAATCTTCTTTTAGCTATGTAATTTTCATCAGCCATAGCCAGATCTGAGGTAAGTAACTCAACTTTGCTGCTTAGGTCTGATAAAAGAAGACATAATTATAGCAGATCAATGGCATAATATATTCAATACTGTTACTAGTACAAGCACATTTACTTAATAATCAGTTGACTTAGCAGTTTTTTAATTAAATATTAAAATTAATTTTATGACTCTGGAATATGAGAACAAAAAGCACTGTACAAATCAGATCAAGACCACATCTTTGTAAGCGGTGCTGGGCAAAGGAAACTGTTACGAATTTAAAAAAAATCGGAATTTAAAAGGTAGAAACACATTTCCCCTTAATCATTAAAGTGAATAAACTCCTGACTAGGCTGTTTTAAAGAACTGAACTTAAACATATTTAAAGTCACAAACAAAGGCTTTTAAAATTGTATTATATAGCACTGATCATGAACTCAGGCCTATACAGAACACAAAAGAAGTCAGTCCCTACTAGCAGATAAAGTCTTTACCTCTGTAACTGGTTGCACATGCCATGAGTTTATCTTCAGAACTGAATCCTAACTAGGATACTGAGTGTTAACACAAACTTTAATTTGACCAGGAAAGTCACGGTAGTCTGTTATTGACATATTTGTTTGATGTGTAGAAAGCTCAAAATGATTTTCAATAAAGGGTCAGAGGAAAAATAAAAGAATATTTTATGGAAAATACACCCACAAGAAATTCATTATTTTTACATAAATGAAAGATCAGCATAATCCTTTTTCTCATTCTTGTTATAGCTTTTGTTCTAAGACTGCAACACGAGGTTGTAATGCTTGTAATAGCATGCATATTATTGTTTTATACACCAGAAAGTTTTAGCCTTGAAGTATTATGATACAGCAATAAGTTATTGTTCTCTTCCTGTATGATGCTAAAGCATCATGTAAAGCAAGAAAAATTAAAAGCCAACAAACCTGAACTGACATTTACTCTTGCTTTTCTCCAGAGAAGCAATTTTCAACATTTTTTTGTTAGAGGACACTTAAAAAGATTCTAGGAGGGGGCAGAATTTACATAGTGAATATAAAATTGCTATAATTCTGAGAATTGTTTTGTTGTTCTTAATTTACCTTTCACAGCACACTCAGAACTAGCCTGTGGACACTCAAGGCTATGTGACCTGCAGACTGAAAACCACTGCTGAATATAGAGCACTAGGAATTAAAATAATTTCATGTCATCACTGTAGCCAGATTAAGAAGAAAAAATCCACGTAAATACATCTTCAAATCCACAAGTATCAAGGGAAATAAAGGCTTTTTTTCAATTAATACAATGTTCATTCCTACTCACAAATGACATTCTATCAAGTCCAGCTGCCCCTTTGCCTCAGGAACTAAATCCAGTTCAGCAATACCTGTGTCAGGAAAGACTTCCTAATTCCTCAGTAACATTTCTGGTCAAAAAAAAATATATATATATACTAGGACCTCCCCCAACTTGTGTTATGTCAAGGGGTAAAGCCTGACCTCTGCACTTGCCTTGAACCTGTGCCTCCATTACTCAAGGCCAGGACTGTGATCCCTGAGGTTTTCCAGCTAGAAGAACCTTCCCATGGGACACAAATTCCCACATCTAGGTGCACATCTGTGTCCTAAACATGCACTGGAATGGGATCTGGTCACATGTGGACAGCCATGTACCAGGTCTTTGGCAGAGCAGGACTAGGGGACATGTTGCAGGGAATTCCCACCTTGTGGTCCACTCATAACCTTCACTTTCAGATTCTTTGAAAAGTCCTGGTTCCTCTAACAGACACCGTTTGAAATGTTGCAAAGGCCTTAAGCATAGGAAAACCACTGACTATCTCATCATGCATTTTACCTGCAAAATTTTGTATTCCTTTTTTTTTTGGTTGTTGTTTCTTCCTCGCACAGCAGTTTTACTAGATCTTTTCCCCTTCTTCATAACCTGGCAAAATAAGTCTTGCTACTATGACACCAGAAGAGAGAAAACGAGGCCAGGGACTGAAACTCATTACCATAAGTTATAATATACTTCTTTTTCTTGAGGTCTCAATTAAAAGCAGTAAGAGGTATTAAGAGGGGAAAAAAAAAAAGAATAACAGAGGAAATATTTAAAGCTGAACTTTATCTTTGGTCTTGCTATCCTGTTCCCAGGTTTGTCATAGATTCCAAAGAAATCCTGCCAGCTAATGTTGCTGAAGAATGTTTTACAAACATTCATATTTATCTAATTCCCTCCCTATTCTTACCTCCTCCAACACAGTTGCAATAGTATGTTCCTTTGTTCATAATTAATTTCTTCTTGTTTTACAAAATATACTTAAAACTTATCTGGGGAAAAAAATACAATGGAGCAGACAGATAAAATATTTACAAATCCAAATAACACCCATCATACACAGTGGCTTCAACCTCACAGGCTGACTTTGTTCACTGGCCAACCACACTGAAATTAGGAGTGCAAACTGACAGGAATCATAAAGATTTCTTGCCTGGAACTTACTGGGAAGTACTGGAGCCCTGGCTGGGTTCTAGAGCAAGTTCTACGAAGACGAACTCTTCTCGTCAGACAATGAGTTGGCATGTTCTCATGAGATTTTCTTTACATACTTTTTTTTTCCCCTCACCAACTCTACCCTCATTTTTTCTTTTGTCCTGCTTCCCCCCGCTGCCCCCACCCCTTTTTCTTTTCCTGGTTGGTGCCAAAAACTTCGCCTTCCTACTCATTTCTTCAGGCCTATAGCATGGACATCACCTTCAAGTCAGATTTTTTTTCCTAGATTCTCACATCCAGAAGGATGTATTTCTACCAAACATCTCCAAGATACTCGGTCTTTTTGTCTCTTTCCATATTTAAGCTCTTATCTTACAGCTGAAACATCTGCTTCTCTTCAACCTTACTCTGCTCATACTTGTTCAAAATGATGCCTGAAACATCAGTTTCCTGCTCTTATAGGCCTTGAAACTGGCCTTCTGCCATTCTGGTTGAGCACTCTGACCAAAGGGGATATTTTTAATTGGAAGAATCTCACTAACTATACCAATTCTGTAGGATCCAGGCGATCCAAAGTCTAAATACATGCCCTGCAAGAGATCATTTTAGATGTATACAAACTGTGTGGTTGGATTACATCATTCTCCCTTTGCATTTCTCCACATACCTCTCTTCCATTCCACCAAACCTCGTGCCTATCGTGTCCCACTCACCATGAAATATCAACCTCTGTTTCCCACTCCTCCACAGACCCACCTTTTCTGCTTACCAAGTTTCTACAGTAGCAGCTTCGTGCTACTCCCAGGCTTCCCCTTAGTTGAAGGAGGAACCTTTATGTACTTCTGAAAATTTCTCTTTTCAGTGTTTAAAAATGCCCCTCCTTTTCATCTTTACACAAATATTGATGACTTAAATCTAGCAATCAGTAGCCTGAGCCACTGCCTATCACAACAAGCAAATACTGATTCTTTTGTTCCTTTTACTATCTATATACTACAGCTATCTCTAGCTAGTCTTTAGACTAAGTTCACTGTGAACAAAGCAGTGACTTTTTTTTATTTGATGTTTATGAAGAATTTACTACAGAAGATTTCTGTTTCTGTGGCTTGGGGCTAAACTAGCTGTTAGCTTTTAAAAATATCTGTTTATTTATGCCAGGCTTTAAAGATGATATCTGGGGACAGAATATCACCTAAAGAGAGGTATTTTTGGAATCTCTGATGATGGTTAGAACTAAGGAACAACAGTAAAACCTATCTTTAAATGGCATGAAACCTGTTCTACAATATCTGGTCTGGGAGAGAGGGCCACCTGAATGAAGCTTATGGCCAGTATTCAGACAGAAGCCAGGTCCAAACCTAACTCGATCTGAGGTGGTAATGGCTTTTTTTTGTCCTTACAGATTCTGAGTTCTGATTGTGTGAACGATCTCTTTTTATGTCTAAATTTGGCTGAAGGTATGAATGGGGTCATTTTGGACTCAAACCTATTATTTCTCATCTGTTCAAGGGAAACTTTGCCTGCCTAACATCTGCAGGAAAACAGTTTCATTTCGTTTTACTTTTAATTTAGATTTATCAAGGCCTCCTTCTGGAGAGAAATAATTTTTTTTTCTCAGGAGTTTCTACTCACTGATAACAGATATCTGTAATAATCATGGTTTGCTTTTAGCAGCAAGCTGACCATTCACAACATAAAGTATTATTAGATTTCTGTGAAAATGCTAGAGATCCTAATATGACATCTAAAATTTGAATTCCAAATAGGTTAAGGTATACAAACTTATCAATCACATATCTAAATTGAATCTCTGTCCCCCAAATCTATTGTAAATAGATTTTAATCCTAAAGAAAGAATAGATTTTAATCCTAAAGAAAGCCAGTGATCTCTACAGACCACTGTATCTTTTGTAGTTTACTACAATAATTCCACTCCAAAATAGGCTTTCAGTACTGTTGAGCAATAAGATAATTATCTTTTTAAAATAACAACAGTAGTAACAATAATATTTCCCAATTCCCAAATTTTCAAGTTCCACAAATTCCTTCCCTTGCTCCACATTGCATAGCCTTTACTGAAACTATTGACAGGAACAAAGATCTTCAAAAGACAGTATAAACTTGGCAAACTTTTGTAAAAAAAGATTTTTCAAACTGTTTGAAAAAGCAATATTAGAAGTAAGGAGAATTCATTAGCTGTGCCTCTAGTCAATCATCTAACTGAATACAAATATGGTTGATCCACCTTACAAGCATATTTGAGGATACTATTTTTTCTATCCCTGTCTAATAACAACATTAGGACACATTGCAGATCTTTTCCCTGTGTTTCAGTCTTCCAAACACTGAAAAAAGGCAGCTGCTTTTACTTGTGGGAACATCTGTTTCATCATCCAGCCATTATGCCAGCATTGGTTTTAATCTGTTTTTATTCTTTTGTGCTCTGTGGGTGGGTCTAAATATTTGCTGACATCACTGTTAGTGCTTCCCTCATTTTCATTTTCAACATCATTAATGAATGCAATTAATAAAACTCACCAACAGCCAGTGTAATTTTCCAAACAATTCTTTACAACTTTTGGGTTTATTTAAGTTTCCCTCCTAATTTACTTCCAGTTTCCAAGTTCCAGTGACCACTAACAGTTTGCTTTATATGATTCCTTCTTAAGAAAGATTTTAATGGCAGTTCGCGTTGAAATAATCTACTGGCTTTTCCCATTCATTCAGCTTTGCTTTGCAATGATTTGTGAGATGAGACATTAACAAAGATGGCTTCAGGGATCCTACCTCTTTCATCCTTCTGCCAGTGAGCATCTGTGAGAATAAAGCCCACGTGAAAACAGCTCACATACCACAAGCTGTCACGCGTCCTTTGTAATCTGACTCTGCTGCAGACTGCAGTGCAACTTTCTCTGTTTCTTCCATAAACTGTGCCAGAGAATGCAAATATTTTGTCCACCTTCTTGTGTATATACATAAGCTAATTTCTTCCACGCTTCATCCTCAAGACATGCTCTCTTGGGTATCACCGTTTTCTGTCTGGACCTATTCTGGAGAGTCAGCTCCTTTCTTACTTTCCAGACTGCCACACCATATCTTTCCTCTCCTCTCACTCTTACGGCAACATGTAGAGAAAAGGAACTCTTGATATCAAAAGCTCATAATTTTGCTGTATTTTAGTTAGCACTCTGTAGACTGCTGAAGCTCCTTCTTGCAACATTATTGCTCCAGTTAGCTACAGCTAGAGAGGAAATAACTGATGCTTGTAGTGCCCCTGCTGAGACTTCACAGAGCTGAAGTTCCACGTGAGATGATAGGTAAAACTAACAGGTCTGTCTCCTACCAGAGTTTTCAACAACACTGCTCTCATCTGCTCAGATCAACATGCAAAGATCAGAGCAGGAACTCAGACTCATGTCCTATTATATAAATCCAAATATATAATTCAGATTCATTGCTATGAACATGACTTTTGTTATTCAGTGCATGTATACAATACACACACCAAAGTCAATATCCATAAAAAAAATCCATAAGAATCCATTAGAAAATCCATGGATTAGACAATCAGTTATGTTTTGCCTTATAGTGCTCCCCAAGGTCCTTCCCATGACACGCTCAAAGGGATGGATGATTTTCCATTATCCCTCACTCAGCTGACACGTTTCACTACAACTGTTCGTAATACGATCTTCAGGGATTCTCAAACATTTGATCAGATGCACAGTTTTTTACTAGCTTTTCTTGAATTCTTCTCTTGAATGGAACCGATATGAGCCGTGCTTGACATTTGTTATTAATGAGTTCAGTGAAATGCAAAAGAGCAGGATAACTTCCACCACGTTATCATCTTAAGGAATCTATTTATCTGATGGGAGATACCAAATGCCTGCAAAAAACCATGAAGTTTTGAAAAGAATTAATTTCACAATGATTCAGGTGCATATCTGGAGATAGAAGTAAACCAGGCAATGTATGACACAACATCGTACAGTTTTAGGGTTCTTAAAGCCTTTCTTCTTCTGTAAAATATGTTCAGAGCTGTAGGACGCAGTTAGAGAAGTTTTGTTTTCTCGTTTGGGTTGCTGCTTTACAATCACTGACATTTCTTTTGCGTAGGTTTCCTCTAAATTCTGTGAACTTCTTGTCTGCCTTTTTAATCCAATCTTACAGTTTCAGAGAAAGGCATAGTCTAATTTCATTTGCAGTTTAGGTGAAGGAGAAATGGGGAAAAAAGGCACTGTATCATTCATCATTATACTTGCTCTAAAGAGCCAGAAAATTCCCCTCTGGGTGCCTGAGACTTGGGAAGTGCTGTTCTTCCCTGTGGGGAAGCAGGAAACTTGGCAAGTCCCTGCTCTTAGTTCTCCTCAGTTTCTGGCTCCAGTCTGGGCTCACTGCTCAGCTCCCCACCTTTTTTTATAATTGTCCCAATAGAAAAAAAAACATACCAAATGACTCAAAAAGAAAAGGAAAAAAAAAAGGTTAACTTCACAACATCTGGTATTATGCAACTAAAAAAACACCATGGAGGATTATTTTTTAATATTTCTATGCTTAATTTCTCCTTATGAAACAGCAGGAAATGTAAAAGCAACAAAACATTAAGGGAACATCTATAGGGTCAGGTCTGTTACATCTTGGGCCAAGCTTCTTTTTTTTTGTTTTATTTTTTAAATGAACAAAAAGGTGCCTGATTTTTAGCTTCCCAAGTTAACCAGTAAGTAAGTAAATAGATGACAAACCGTACTTTAGACCAAAACATACAAAGGCCAGCAGATCCTACTGAGATGCTAAAGAATGCTCAAAGAGCATAGTCTGGGGATGTGCAGCCTTGCTAGGACTTTTTACGCAACTCTTGAAGCCATTTGCTTGTAGGCTAAGTGTACTAATACAGGAATTGCTAGGTGAAGCCCAGAACAAAGTCCATGGGCAGGACTCAGCATAACAAGTGATTACAAACAAGTAGAGTACATACCCAGAAACACGCCAAAGGCAGTTATTTGAGATGTGACTAGTTTGGTTCCTGATGTGTGTTTACCACTACTCCCTGTGCTCAAGTTTTTGTGTTTTTTTTTAATTAAGGCACCATGACATGCCCTGGATTAACACACTTGTGTGTCTTTATTGGGTTTTAGCCATGCTAGGGATTTTAATGCATATATAACATGTGAAAGGCCTTCCTGTTATACAAAAGTTATTTAAGCCACACTAGGAACTACTTGGAACACATAAGTAAATCCCTTTCTCCTCCCCTTGTTGTTTTATTTCCATAACTTTCTAGGGTAGATCAGCTGTTAAGCTTTTTAGTTTTGGGGAGAATCCTGAGGAAAGGATTACTGTGATATATGCATTATTGAGGAAGTAATTTGCAGAAAAGGGAGCCATTTATACACTCCTTGGCCAGCTCCTGGGTTATTCAGAGTCACTCAGAGCATTTGACAGAGGTCTGCTTCAGTGTCTGGGTTTTATCTGCCTTAAAGCACTCAAGAAAACACACACTGGTCCTAACTGATGCAAACCAGAGCCTCTTAAACATATACTTCTGTAACAGAATTAGACGCTCAGTCTAATTACCCTGGTGTACAGCATAGCAACACTTAGATATGATAAGCAACAGTACTCGGCATCACATTTAGACCCTCATAGCATCCCTCTCTCACATAAGTGATTGTCACACTCTTCGTTCAGTAACCAGGATTTGTTTCAAACCCCATAAAAACAGTATTTCTTGCTCACATACTGAAGACTTTCAAGCTAAGCTGTAGCTTAAAGAGCTTTTTCCCTTTCTGAACTGAGTACTTCCATGTGACTGATTTAAGCAGAATTCTCCTGTCGTCCCTCCTTAATGAAAGTATGTAAGCTGCTATACCTCATCAGGCATACAGATTTCTCTTCTTTTTTATTCATTTTTATCCCTGTTGTGGGAATGACACCTGCTCTTCTTCCAGCAGCTGTTTCTTTTTCCAAACCTGCTCACCAGGAATTCAGTACATCAGGGTGCAGTATACATGCTGTAGGGATGGCTTGAATTACATGTCAAAAGTCTCACGAGAGAGTCATTTGTCAGGAAACCCCTTGTCAGGACAGTCTCAAAACTAAACCTGCACATTCTCCTGCTGACTGTCAAGAGGACCACAGATCTCCACAACTCTAAGAAGTCTGTTAGTACAAAGATAGATCCCATTCTGTTGACCAATGGCAGTACCTCATTCATCTCTGGATTTATACCACTTACCAAACCAAACAGGGAAAAAAAGCATTTGCAAAAGCTTCTCTATCTAATTATGGGACAGCTCAGCACACATATCTAAATCTATCCCAGTCATGTCTGTCCCATTACAAGCTAGCCAAATCCTTGAATAAAAATGTTTATTTCAGAAACCCTATCAGGTTTACTGACACTGAGTGACTTCATCTAGTCATATGGGATTTCATTGTGGTCACTACTTAAATTTATACAGTGCTTTCTCATGGAAAGTCCAAAAACCAGATTAATAATGTACAGAAGAGCCTCGACTTAATAGGAATCATCAGTGCTTTATACCTTATTGCACAGAGCCCAACAGGACCCAAAAGGTGGCCCTGCAGGGCTGCACCACTGAGCCACCCTCCTTGTTTACACCCACCATGAGCACCCGAGCCTGGGGTACCACAGAGGGGGCTGGCAGAGCTCACGGTGTCCATATAGCAACTGGTGCTCATACATAACTGGGTGGGTCTGGCCATTTAGCACTTGGCAGGCCCTTTGAGAGCTCTGAAGTCAGCTATGTCAGTCAGTCTAACCTATGCATTATTTGCTATATAACTCTCCAGCCATGTAATCTCTCCTGCATGTGCAATCAGACCTGCTAGCTTGCATTTCCCCCGGAAGCACTGATTGTGCTCAACAGCAGCAGAGGAGGCATATTTGGGAAAGGGAAACCAACAAATTACGTTTCTCAAGTTTGCGAAGAGCTGTGGGGCAGAGGTCTTCCCTCATGAGAATAAAAATAGAGTGTGTGGGCAGGAACTCCCCATCTGCTTTTTCTGCAGCAGGGAGGTGAGCAGGACACCAGCCATCCCCTACACCCAGGGCTTCAGCCGCCTGGGCTTGGGGCCAGCGTCCAAACTGCACAGCTGGAGGCCTTAAAGGAAGCTGTAATAAGGAAAGCTAGAGGCAGCCCCAGCAAAGGATGCCCCCCTACAACTTCCTTGGGGGCCACTTGTAAGCGAAGGCTCTCACCCTCAGTCCCTGCCTGAGCTATGGTGCAGCAGCATCTCAACTGGGCTGCAACGCAGCAGTCTATACCTGGACCTTGACCCACAGACCAGCTTCCCAGCCTCACCTCAGACCCGCCTTGTCACTGCAACACGGGCTCTCAGCTGAGCCTAGTGGCCACCCCCAGGCCAGCAGGATTAGGCCCCTGCCCTGCCAGCTGCATGATTGCGCTTGGCTCCCCACTCCCCTCCCTTGGCAGAGCAGTCTGCCATGCTGCTCCCAGACAGCTGCCCTCAGCACAGAGATGCAAAAGAATGCAGGAGAAAAGAGAAGGGAAATTGAAGGAGCTTTTTATGTTATAACATATTTAAAACAAACAAAGTAATATACAGCATCTAATATGCTGAATGTTTTGCTGCTGGCCAAAAGTGAGTGAGACAACCTCTCTCTATTAGTCTGCTAAGAAATGCTGCATACTGTTATTTATGGGACCAGTGAGAACACATTTTATACACATATACATTTGGTGATAAAATCACCCATCAATATGTGTGCATAATTTTCATGAATGTCATTGTAACCCCATATGTTCTAAGGTCTTAAAGGTGCCATGTGAACAAGCACTGGAAGCGCTTGGCTGGTCATAACCAATTACGACCAAGAAGGTCATAATTCGGCACACAGACCTAGGTCTATTAAAAAGCTATTAAATCAACTACACCAGCTATTCAGCTGTGCTGAAACTGGACTTGGGTGAAATTCATGTGTGCAGTCCAACACGTGTGATGTGATCCCTCAACAGTCGGCATTCAGCTGTTCTTTCCCTGCAGAGGCATCTTGACCTGCTCTAGAGGCTTTCTAAAGCCAGCGCTCAGTTTCTGGCTGTGCGGAGCCTCTCTCCAAGCAGCTTGCAGTTGCTCACCCCTCACAAGCATAATCAGGATCCAGAACCTGGTTGTTCTTCTGCTTAGTACCCCAGGGGCTTGGTCCAGGAAACATTTTCAGATGACACAATGCATGCTGTCATAATCAAACATAATCTCAGTAAACACAGAGAGAGCGATAATCTGGTAAAACACATCTGGGTTGTGATTTCTTACCACTCAGCTCTTATTATAATAGCTTACCCTTTGAGCACTAGGCAGAAGAGGGAAGGCAGATCCATAGGCTAATGAGGTGCAAGCCTGTCACTTAAATACTTAAGTCAACAGGCCAGAGACCTTCCTTGCTCCCTTGGTGCAAGATTAAGTGGGACAGAGAAAGGCATCATTGGTATCATGGGCAGAGCAGCAAGCTTGGAGGGATGACCCGGGGTTTTACTCATGCTGCCAGCACTGCAATCACAACTTGAAGTCCAAACACTAGACTTGTGCTGTTCTGTGTTGGAAGCGCCTCATTAAACACTGTTTTGAACTCTGCCACCCTTTCTGCTGCAGGTCCTTTTGGAAGGATTTTGTTTGGTTCTCAATCATATTGACAGGGTCAAAGTGCCTTCCATTCTCTATAAATTTCAGTATGTACTGGGTGACTTCCTCTGCTTTTCATATTTTAATTGCTTTGTCAAAGAGAGTAATTCAGGGTCTTTTAGAAAACTCCCAGGGTGGTTTGACCGAAGTCCCAAACATGACCTCTTCTCCTCTCAGGGAACTGCAAGACTGACTTTTATCCTTACATCACTGAAACACTTGTATGCTTCACCTTTTTTTTTTTTTCATATATCTGGATGATTGCATGGGCATTGCTTGTGTTCTATTTCACCTAAGGAGGAAAAGGAAAGGTCAGTGTCTCAACCTGTATATCTCAACCTTTTACAAGCATTGAAATTCAAACCAAAGTATATTTTTTAAAAGAATATATTTCTGCAAGGGTGAATGAGAGCCAGCTGGTGCACTGATCCGTTTCCTTCAGTTTCAGGGATTTGGTTTCGAATTATTCATTCTGCCACTGCTGCATCTAGACCTTGTCTACATTAATGAAGCCGAATATAGAAAACTTTGAGAGATTATTAACTTTGCACTGTGCATGGATCAAGTACATGGTCCCACACCAGACCTTGCCTTCTGCACTAATGATGGTGATTTATCTCGTCTTTCATTATTTAAAAATTGTTTGCCACCCAAATACATGTCAATGAATTTGACTGCAAGACTTGACTCTATAAGACAGCATGTACAACTAGCACTGCTTCAAAGAAATAAAGGGTAACTTTATGATAGGGTAGTATTTCTGAAGAGATTTTGTTCTAGTCATTTGTACCACAGAGCAGCAGTTGATGCTCTGTAGGATCATTGTTTCAATACGTGTTTTTAGTAGTGCAAGTGTTTCTTGCTTGATATAAATAGAAGGCTGTTAGGAAAGATTATTAAAACTCTGGTTGGGTCTACCCTTATAGAGCCTACTAACACGCTTTTCAAGTTTCAGTCTACTTTTTTCTTCCAAGTCAGCATAGCAGACCATAGCTATTGCTTAGTATTTCTTGAAAGTAGCTTTTGGGTTTATTCTTTGTTTCCTGTGCCATCCAACAAATTAATTTTTCTGCTGCCTTCTCCTTATTTAGTTTACTCGTAATGCAACATGTATTTGTATTACTAAGCCTGTTAAATCTGCCTTAACAAGGCGTGGGGAGGTGGGGAGTGAAATCTTGACCTCTGTGTACAATGTGATCTTGCCATTTCCAGATTAGACCGCAAAACTCCACTTCACATACTGTTTTTCATTAACCAGGCTTGGAGGCTCTTAGTATGCTTCTTCCCTTGAAAGCCAATGCAAAATGGCTGATCAAGACTTCTTTGTGATTCCTTGTTACATGTTCCAAAACTAGAAAGTGCCCAGCAAGGTTTATTATTCAAAGGGCTAAAGCCACAGAGACAGTTCGTGTGACTGTAACCACAGGCAGGTTAGTGACTGCACGACAGCATGACAGGAAAGCGGTTCTGTGTCTTTAACGAATATCCTGCACCTATACCAAATTACAGCGTAGAAACTCCCTCAGTGCATTTGTCTAATGCAGAATCACAGAGCAGACCATCCTCCCTTACCCTGCCTAAATAAATAACCTTAGCACTTGCATTGTAGTTTAACAAACATTTTCACAGGTCTCTGCTCCTGCACATTCAGAGAAATTATAGCAGGTATATGCAATGACCCTGTGCCTAGAGCAGTGGGACAAGGGCTCTACCTCCTTGGCTTTAGAGGCGCTTTGGTGTTACTCTTCCACCTCTCAGGCAGATGTGAAGCCACGTGCAGGATGGGTGTTGTTTCAGGAGCCTGGAGTACTTCATGTGAGACTGACTTAAAGGTGGCTCTGCGAGGCTGCCAGGGAATCTTCCAGTTCAGTGTAGCCGCACCTTTTAAAGTTTAGCCCTAAGTGTCTAAAGTAATATTTATTTTCCTGAACGTTAATGTTTTCTATGAGAAGTTACCCCTACTTCATGAATGAGAAGTAGACTGCCTTTCTGCTATTTCTAAGTTACCCCTACTTCATGAACGAGAAGTAGACTGCCTTTCTGCTATTTCTTCTTCATCATCCTTTAGCATCTCTCTGTCACCTCCCAGCACCACCCCAGCAATTCAGGCCTTCCCCTAGACTAGAAAATTTCAAATTTTAGAATCCCTTTTGATCCTATGCTCCATTTTGGGATGAGCAAACATACTTCCATGAGTAAACATGGTCTGCTGCTAGTAGCTAGTCCTACCATTTCCCACAGGCTCCTGGCAGTCTCTGATACCACCTTATCATCACCATTGGGTTATTCCCTGTGGCTTTCCTACCTGTGATTTAATTTCAAGTAGCCCGGACAGAATAATATCAAACAGAAAATAGAGGGACCCTTGATGTTCATTAAGAAAACATGAATATTTCATTTATTCTCCTCAGCATGCCCTTATCATTTTTCTGAAAGTACAGTAGAAACTCATGTGAAAGCTCACACCAGTTCTGCTCCAAGTACTGTCCAATCCAGCCACTTAATATAAGATCTTTATCATTCTCTTTCTCTTTGCATACGGAAGAGTTTCATCATGCCTCTGATCACAATTTCCATTTTCATTTAGTTGCCCCTGTATGTTTTGGTAGGTTCCCCCCCCCCTCCCTTAAATAAAATGGCTTGTGTTTTTGAAAGCTAGAGAACAGTTCATCCCCGCCAGGGCAGACCCCCAAAAACCCAACCCCCTTGACCCTTAAGGCATTTCTGTGAAAGCAGCTGCCATGAAAGCAATTTGTTGTTGATCTGAGTCCAAGAAATAAACACACTGTGTTCTATATATGCATATTCTGAGCTATACTTTAAATGTCACATAATTTTAACTTTGTATATAACCAGAATGTTTCTCCCTGCAGCTTATACTTTTGCATTATGCATTTATGTAAAATGCATTTAGCCAGGAGAAATCCTTTGAAATTCTCATCTTTATTCCACAGGGGAAAATTATGGACTGGCTTCTACTTATACAAATCCAGAAATAGTTGTCTGAGTTACTATATAATTTAATTCCTTAATTTGAATCTAAACTTAATGCCGCTTTCTTCCTTTGTCTGAAGTTTGATTGACTGGCATAAAATCATCCTGTAACTATTCTCTTTGATTAATACTTTTAAAGAATGTATTTCCATTTTGGCTTTCCGTAATTGTTTTCTAAATACACTATCTCTGATAATTTTAATCCTGTATACTTTTTACAAGATGCTACAGAATGATTTTTTTTTTTGTTCAGTCTCATTCACTTCAACTTCATTTCGAATTCCTTAAACACTCAACAGTTGTATTTGTTGCAGCAATTTCTCATTTATGATGACGCATTTTCCTCCACAGGAAATATTTTCCTGAATTTAACAGTTATTCAATCTTTGTAAATCATGCAGTGTGTACTTTCACATTACTAATCCATTTGAATACTTTATTAACTAGCACACCAAACTGATAAGCGTGGCTGTAATCTACCTTCCAGATTTATAGAATATTTGAGAAATAATCCCATCATATATTTAAATTTTCAGTCTTTGCAAACGCGGCAAAACAAAATAAAGGTTTTGTGGTTGTATACACCAGTAAAATATTTATTGTTTTATCTAATACTCGCTTCACAAAGTGATTTTCTAATTTTTCTGTGAAGCTAATTTTCAGCAGGTCTACACCTTTTAGTAGATGTATGTTAGAAAAAGTACCCATGAAGCTTTCTCCCCACTATTTCCCATGAAGCTTTGAGGATTTTTGCAAAACCAGCCTCTGGTATTCAAGTCGAGCCTGTGGGAAATAAAGACTATAGACAGGATAAATGAAAACATTACTTTCATCATATGGCTTGGCAAGGTAGAACTGGAGTTCAGAAAACCAAGAAAGAATTGGATTAATCTTGTTTTCTACATACCATTCCTACCATTTTCTTTCCACCTATCCATTCTTACCCACTTAATCCACTGCTTATCCAGGTATCCCCTGCTATCCATGCACACTGCCTCACTCATACTAGCACAAAAGATTTGCAGTATCATAGCAAATTTTCCACAAACATAAATATATTTTGGAACCTGTTTGTATATACATTTACATATTTATATATAAAAATAGATTTTGGGACCTCTCAAAGCATTTTTTCCAACATTCTTCTTCCAAAGGTAACATTTCAGTGTTACTCTGCCTTTCGGTTACTGCTTTGGCTTACAAAACTACATTTACAGTGGCTCCATGGCTCCCTACATTCATGTTCTGGCCCACAGTTTGGACCCCTTGCCTGGACAGGGGCTCATAGGATGCACTTGCTTGTGCAGTTGTTCCTGTGCTGCTTGCAGTATGATCACCAGGAGTTCATATCAGCATATTGCCAGAAAGACGGGGGGAAAAAACCCCCACACCATTAACTGAAAGCAGTACTCTGAATTACCGTGGTGTGTTTCTATCAACAATTATTACACTGAAAATTCAATAGGTGCTGATAAGAGGTGGATAACTCATCATTTCCAACAGTTTATACAGCTTGTTGATCTAATTTTGCCACAGGCAATTATTGCCTTTCATTATAGAACTAGTCACACCCCCACCCCCAACCCCACTGCCAAAAATACTTTTGGAGAAATGCTATCCAAACAGAGAAAGACAGGTCACCCCCCAACCCCACTGCCAAAAATACTTTCGGAGAAATGCTATCCAAACAGAGAAAGACACTAAAAAGGCTTTCAGTAGATCCCCTCACATCTCCCATGGTTTCACAGACTGTAAAGCTAAAGGGGCAGCCAGACCATCTTGTCTGACCTTCCTATTGCAGGCATTAAGCTACGAAGTTTTTGAAGGTTATCAGCCTCAAGTAACACTCATGTTTACTTTCGTTTCAGCCTTACAGATATGAGGAGCTGAGAATAAGCCTTTTATGGCATACACAAAGAAAACAATATGGGATGGTCTGGTCTTAGTTAGAGCACACATGTATCTGTTCCGCATAAGCTGTAACGAGCAAATGTTACAGTGAAGGCAGTCCTACTATCACTGAGAGCAACCCCAACAAGTGAGGAAAAAAATCTCCATCAAACACTCATCGTAGTAGCAATGCCCCACAATATTATCTCTTCAAATCCCTGGCCTTTTTTCCACCTTCCACTCCGTCAGCTGTGGGCATGTCCTGCTCAGCTCCCCGTCTCCCCCGGGACTCAGCTAAGCGCACCCTTCCAGCCTGTCATGCCCACTGACAGTCAACTTAAGCGGTGCGTAGGCAGCAGCAGCATTTGCTTTATTCTCCAGCTGCCTTGCAGATATTTTGGTGGACTTATGGAGAGTGGAAGCTTACAAACATGGGAAAGGTTGGGGGATGTGGTACAACTCAATAAACCAAACCATCCAGAATACGTCAGGCTCAGGAGAACAGGACAGAAAAGAATGACAAAGAACATTCAACATTACTTTAAAAATTAATGGTCCTTTGCCCAAAGGTCAGTCCCCTGAACAAATGCTCTCTAGGGCTAATGATGGTCCCTAATTTTTCCCTCCACTGTAAATACCCACAACAATTCCTAACAACAGCTATTATGGCTTCAAAAGGTACAGTCCCCTGAGGATCTCCTCTTGCTTTCAGAAAAAATTAAACTGTTTGATTTTCACTCATGGCATTGTGCAGCTCATCAGTGTAATCTGCTCAGGAGGTGGGGTGGGTAACATATTTTATCCGAGTCTCCAGCCAAAATCATTTTCAACCACACTGATTTGCTTTACCCCAAACGTCTCTTTCCACAGAACAGCACGACAACAGCTCTGAATAAGAATTTTTGTATCAAACTGCACAGGCAATTCAAAGTAAGAAAACAAATTCAAATATCCCAGTTTTAAAAACTCCTTCAGATGCCAAGGTCTGTGGTTGTGTAGTCTTGAGGACTTAGTGGAACAGAAGGTTTGCTACAAACTCATAAAATACAGCACTTCATATATAAAGTACACAAAACCTTCAACAAATTACATCCTTCTATATCTTCCATCTGTAGAAGCTACAAAACAATGCTCATTTCCATTTACTAAATGAATATAGCTATGCGAATTCTTTTTGAAATGGTACATGGTTTGTTTTTGTTATCAATGTGAGAAGTAGGTGTAATTTAATTGAAATTAAAACAGCAGTGACTTGCTATCTAGCAAAACGAATTGTGCAGCCCATTCCTTGCATACTGCTTATTAGATTCCTTGGTAACTTGTAATCATTTGCCTTCCTAAAGCAGATGAGATGTCAACAAATATGTACTGTAGTAGTGGTTTGATACATCAAAAAAGAAAAGTGCTGTAATGACAGCATAATAAATCTTCACATGAAAACTTAATGGCCACATTAGTGACATACAAACTGTAGTCTCAGATTCATGCTGCTCACCATTGTGTACTTTTATTTCATAGCATGGTTGTGACATGCAGTAGTATGTGAAGCACCTTCCAGCACCCACTCTGAAATTAACTCGACTAAACATTTAAAAGCAGTCATTTTATATACTAACAAAATCTCACAATTAAATGATGGCAGCTCTTCCTAGAGTGATGCTACTAATTAGAGAAATCTTACTCTGATTCATTTTAGTTTTATACATTATGTCAACAAAGACAAAATCTTTATATGCTGACATAGATGTATTCCCAAAGTCTGGCAACAAGTTCATTAATGTCTCTACACATTTCTGACATGGTTTCTTTTCAAGGAAGTAATATTAAAAAAACAAAACAAACAAACAAAAAACCACCAGACTTTCCAAACCAGCAATAAAGGGGACAAAGGGAGTGTCACCTCAGTTTGGGAGGAGATACCGGTCAGTGATTTCCAGAGTTTGAAAACAGATTTCCACCAGCTGTCTGCGTAATGTACAGTAACTAATGTTCGGGGGGGGTGGGGGGGTTGGGGAAGGCTAGAAGAAGAAGAAAAAAAAAAAAAAAAAGAGCTGTGATGGAGCTGGAAGTGAGGGTGGATTTCCCTGAATTACAAAGGCATTGCCTGAGCATGAGGGGGTGAAATCAGGAAGGCCAAAGTTGGAGCTGAAACTGGAAAGAGATGTGAAGGACAACATGAGATGTTTCTGTAAGTATATCGGGCAGGTGTAGGGGGGGAAGACCAGGGAAAACGTTGGTCTACTGCTGAAAGTGACAAGGGACGTGAGAAAGCTTGAGATACTTTATGACTGCTTTGTACAATCTGCCTTCACACCTTGCAGATCTCCTAGCCCAGTAGTGTCTCCTAGCCCAGTAGTAGAGTTTGGAGGCAGACTACAAGGTAGGTGAAAAATTGTCTGGACAGCCATGCCCTAAGTCACTATTTCAAAAAAACTAACCAACAGCTTGTTGGGAGTGGTGTTCCTTAGGGGTCGATACTGAGACCAATACAGTTTATCACCTTCATCAGTGACATGGATAACTGCACTTAAACAATCTCCTGAACCTTGAAGGGTAGAAGAAGGGGCAAGAACTGTTAAGCTGAAGGGCAAGGCTGTCCCACAGAAGGATTTTGAGAGATGAAAGACTCCAAGAGGACTGACAGGTACCTTGTGAAGTTCAGCAAAACCAAATGCAAAGCCATGCATATATGAAGATACAATACCCACTACACCAATATGGGCTGGGAGCAAATTGGCTAGAAAGGAGCTTTGTGGAAGTACTTGGGGTCCCAGTGGACGTCAATTTAAACATGAGTCAGCAGTGCATCACTGCAACAACAAGGGCCAGCCATTGACAAGAGAATAGCCAGCAGATCAAGGGAAGTGATTTTTCTCCTTATTTTGGCACTTGTATGACCATACCTAGAGTACTGCATCCAGTTTTGGTCCCCACTATGAGAGAAATACAGGCACACCAGAAGGAGTTCAGTGTAGGGCCATCTGGTTGGGGCATAGAGCACACGACAAACAAGGGAGTGAGTTTGCCTGGAGAAAAGGGTAAGGGGAATCTAACTGCTGTCCAACCACGAGACAAGGTAGAGCAGGACTCTTCCCAGAGGTGCGTAGTATAAGGTCAAGAGGCAATATATTGTTGCAGTAAGAGATTTTAATTAGACATAAGGAAAAAAAATTCTCACAATCATTAAGCTCTGAAACAGGCTGCCTAGATATGCTGTGGACTTTCCAACTTTGGAGATTTTTAAAACTCAACTGGACAAAGCCCTGAACAACCTGAACTAACTTCGAGGGTAGCTTTGAGTTTGGGCTTGATGACCTCCAGTGGTCCAACCTTAATTATTCTGTGATTTTATGATTGAATATTGGCAACTGCAGCATAAACAGGCTTTTGGCATCTTTAGAGTTAATTGGCAATTGAAGACAGATTTAAGATTGCAGTGGTTATGCTTATGGGGAAAAAGTATAATTACGTTCTGCCTGAAGTCCCACTTTGGAGCTATTTCCGAATCCTTATGGGATAACAGCAGTTGTACTGCCTTTTAAGTCTGCTGTGAAAACAACTGCAGTAGACTGAAGTACCTGTAACTATGATGAGGACCACAGCAGGCTCTAATCTCTCTAAGTAGTTACTACATATTTGTCTCCAATGTACCCTTACGACTTACAAATCACACACCACCATTTGAAAGCAGAAAACCCACAACTGGTCTACAGACCAAATAACTGACCAAATATCCAAATAGCTTTCTCTTCCATGGGATTTCGCTAAGTAAGGCAGCGGTGACCTGTTCTTAGCAATGGATCAGCTCTATTTTGCAGAAACAAGTGGAACTAGGCAAGCTTCCAGCAATGCAGCTAAACCAGGGAACATAGAGTGAACAGTGAAAAGTAAATAATGAGGAAAGGAAACTAAGGAAATATATTAATTCCAGAGAGACCACCACCGATGTCTGATGTGGGTAGGACAGGTCAGTATTGGGCAGAAACACATTCTTTTAAATAAATGGGGAAATAGCAAGGCTAACTTTCCCCAGCTACCATACATGTACTTCCTTAAGTTTGTCTCATCTGTATTAAATCATTGGCTGTCTTCCTTATCTTTGTTTTAAATCTGCATGTTGCTAATGGTTAAGTGATTTGTGAGCCAAGTGGGATAAAAAGCAAGAGTTCTCCCATCTCTTCTCTGCCCCTGTGCACACTTGCAGTGGCAGAGATGAATTACACATCCACACGTGCCAGCCCCTCTAGGCTCATTTTTGAACACTCTTGGGAAGAAGATCTGTGATCTCTCACACTGTGGTCACCCCCTCTGCTCTCTCACAGTACATGAAGAGCACAATGTGTACCATTGTTGAAGCCTCTGGAGATTTTAGCAGCTAGGCCATAACAGTAGGATCCAAAAAAAGGAGCTAAATATTTAACATGAGATTTGAACAGAATTTTGGCAACCCTTAATTGAACATTTTGATCACAAAATTCTTTCTTTCTACCTCAGGAAATGCTTGAATCATACAAGTGCCTGCATTTCCCTCCTGTAAAGCATCATGCCCCGTAACACAGGTATTGACAATGTTGACACCTAATCCTAATGCTAATCTATGCCTAATGCTTTTCCAGATTTCAGAATGCCCATTTAAAGGAATATAGGCTCATTATGGTATAAAATACCCAAGCCAGAGCATCAAGAAACTGTATCCATACGCTCTGTTAACTAACACCCACGGCACACTTCACATACGTGCTAGGGGCTTCTTGCTCAGCAGCCTGGTCAGCTGCTGACCTGCCTGTCTGCTAGACAACAAGAAGGGTGTTTTGCACAGGGAATTGACCTCTGATCCAAGCCACATGCCTACAACAAAAAAAATTTCTTTACTGAAAGAGTGGTTAAACATTGGAACAGGCTGCCCAGGGAAGTGGTTGAGTCACCATCCCTGGAAATATTTAAGAGACATGTAGAAGAGGTGCTTAGGGACATGGTTTAGTGGGCATGGTGGTGTTGGGACGACAGTTGGACTCGATGATCTTAGAGGTCTCTTCCAACCTTAATGATTCTATGAACACGGGTGTTATAACACCTAAATTTTAAAGACTAGTGTCTGTCTTGGGAATCAGCAAGCGTATCCCAAATGACATCTTCTTGCTGGGAGCAGAGAGACTGCGTTCTTAGCCACTTTCCTCTAGGCAGGCTCTTAATTAAACATTGTCTGTCCTACAAATAAATCTTTCCCTCCTACTGACTTGCATCTTTCCCCAGACGAAGGACAATACCAGCAAAGAAATTTATCCCAAGCAGTGTCATCACCAGCACGGATACTTTAGCTCTGTGATTATGGGAGAGGGTAGAGGAGCCAGGGACACAAGACTAGGAAATCTGGCTTAGGAAGCTGGTGGGGAGTTGTAGGGGCAGTTAGAAGATTGGGATAAATTCTTCAGTGGACAGGGAGATGTGTGATTATGAATGTAAACATTTTCTTCCCATGTAATTTGTATGGGAAATAGCATTTCAGCAATACTACCATTTATATTGGGCTGACCATACTAGTCAGTATATTTTTTAAGCCCAGTAACTGGTGGTTACTCACCAGTTTCATGACAGTTCAATCACTAGATAGGATCTTAGACCAGATCTTATTCTCCTGTAGCCAAACACAGCACTTCCTCAGAATCCATATTTAGTAACAGATGCCTCTTGAATAATTGCCCAACACCAGGAATGGTCAGCATACAAATGAATCTCCCAGCTGCCTTCACTAGACTGCAAAAAACCCCCAACAAAAGACAACCAAACACCAATACTTTTGCAAGAGGTCCATTTCTTCAATTTCTGCTGTTTCTTCACTACTGATTTCGCCATCAAACCCTATCATCTGTGTTAACCCATAATATACCATGAAGTGTAACAGAGATTGGAGCAAGGTGAAGGTAAGAGCACGCAGACATAGCACTTCAGCTCTTCGATGGCTACAAGAGGATGTTTATGCTACCAGAACAGTGTCTTGCTCAGCAGCCCTGGGACACACAAGTTTGTGCTTTAGCCACATGAAAATATTTAGGCTGTTAGTGTCCAGGTGGCTCTGAATGGGGAAGTTTTCACCCACCACACCTTGGCCAAGCAAAAACCTGAGACAATCAGTACGTTTTGATCCTATAAAATACTAGTAAGCTATTTATAGTTTCTGTCAGAATAACATGCAACTGTCAACAGTTAAATTGTTTAGGAAATAAGAGGGTTTTTGTATGACTGAAGTATTTCACCTATAGTAGCCTAACATTAAAGAAGAGAACAAATGGAAATAGCAGTTCTCATGGAAAGTTTTCACAGCTGTGGTCTCTTTGGTAAGACAGCAAATATTTACTGTGGAATATAACCATTTTTAATGGGGGTCATCTCCCTGATTATGGTTTGACAATAACACTTGTGTTCCAAACTATGTGCCAGATCTCAGCCACCAAAAATTGCTATAGGCCTAGAAAAACAATGAGGCTATGCTGATTTAGACCAGCTAAGAAGCTAGCTCTGGACTTTCAAATCAAACAGCCTCAGCCTTTACAGAAGGAACCCCCCTGTATAAAATGAAAACTTCATATTTCCATTCAACAAACAGCTCTGTACAGTGAAAGCAAACACCTGACTTCTGATAAAGTGCTAAACAATTGTGGTTTCTCAACTCAGGAGTTTTTTTAAGCAGTTAACAAATAGGGTGAACTACATGTCCTAGAGCGGATTGAGTCGTGTTGGAAGTAAGCAAGGCATACCGCTGTTCTCAGAAAACTGTTATATGCCCAATATTATTTACACTTAAGAAGACATATTCCTGCTGTCCTCAATGAGCTTCTGCATTTGCTGCAGAATTCAGCTTCTTTGACTTAGCATGATGATCCCACACTGTGAATACTGGTGTTTCATTGAAATGCTGGTCAGGGGGGAAAGGACTCAACTGCCTTTGCTCCATCCTTCTTTGTGGTCACGCGTAAAGCTCAGTGCCTCCATTCCCTTTCCTGCTCTCTGACTCTGCAATTTCTAGAGTCAAAATCATCTCTTCTACTCTTTACAAAGTATGTGGTAACATTGCCAGGTCCCTGTGCACACCTGCAGGCTCTGCAACCTCCTCCTTCCCCTCCGAGGGGTCCAGCTGCCTGGGCTGAAGGCCAGCTCTGACATGGCATGGCCATGTAACCTGGGATCAGACCGCTGGAGAACAGCTAAGGTGAGAGAAGGAGCTGAGACACCCCTTGTCTGGGGCCTCTGCCCCTTGGCTAGGGAGCTGCATTTAAACTCAGGCTCTTCCCTTGGAGGATGCCTGAACTATGCTGTAGGTCTGCCTGTGCCTGGCATTGCACCTTGCTTGTCCTGACTTGGCCTTGCTAACCCTGGCCTGGTACCTGCCTCATCGCTACAGACCAGCCTGGATAGTCCTGGACACTCAGCTTAACTGGTCACTGTCACTGGACCTGCTCTGCTCACCTTGCTGTGGGACCAACCCCTTGTTGGTGAGGCCCCTGCCCGGCTGCCTTGCTGCCACCCTTGGTTCCCAGCTCGCCTGGCCCTATGGAGCAGCCCAGTCTCACTGCTCTCTGAAAAGCATAGTGGTTTCCTGGAGAGCTTCCACCATGTTAATTCTTGCTTTAAAAAAACCCAACACAAAACGCCACCAAACACTAATTCAAAACTGTTACATTAATTGCTTGATGCAGTAAAACCTTCACTTGAAAAGATATTTTCACTTCTAAGATTGAAACCAAAATTACTAGCAAGGATTTTTTTGTTGTTGTTAGGCTTGTTGGTTTTTTTGGTTTTTTTTGTTTATCTTTTTTTAAAAAACACCTTTGTTGTTGTTATGCTTGTTGGTTTTTTTGTTTATCTTTTTTTAAAAAACACTCATCTTGCATATGGGAGACTCAGTTTTGTAAGCATGCTCTACCACATGCTGGACTTCACCTTGGCTGTTCCGCATCCTGAACTAAAGTGCAACTTGCTTGGATTGGATTAATTTTTGATATCTAATATTTGCCTAATATTTCTGTCAATTTCAGACACATATAGCACAGATGTCTACCTCTCATCTATCATCCAATGCTTCCTTTGCAGTCTGTACAGAAAATAAGCACTTCCAGGGCACAAGTCATCTCATCCTACAGTGGACTTTTAATAGAGGGCAGCTGTATCCAGTCCCTAAATCTGCATTTAGTGAAAGGTAACTGTTGAGGTGTAGACATCTACACTACTGTGGATACTAATGAAGGAATCAATCAACTCAACCGATAAGTGGGGTGGTGGGGGAACTGCTTTACTGCCCAGGAGCCTTACCTAGGTCCTAACACAGGTTCAGGTGTCCAGACAGAATCAGAACAAACAGATGAACTTGAATCTCATATCCCAGACTACCAGTCTCTTTATTGTCTCATGAAAAATTGCAAAAGCTTTTCAATCTATGCTGGGGTGTAATGAAAACAACTTTTAAGACCTCTATTTTGTCATAAAATGAAATTCTTATTTTATGATCACAATCAGAATCTTTAGGCACCAATACAGCAAAAATAAATAAAAAATGGCCAAGCTATAGTAAAATGACAGAATTATCAACCACGCTCTGCATAGCTCTGAAATACAGATTTCCATTAACAGATGGCATAACCTATGAAGACTTTGAATTTAACTGCTCTCATACTCAGGATGTTCAAATTAAAGATAAAACAATGGACTAAATAACTGCGACTCTACAAATGTTGCAATCTTTGTTTGATGAGAAACTCAGTCTAAACTGTATTTAACATTAATTAAGAAGCCAGAAATTAAAATTGTTTTGGCCTCAGTTGTAAGGAAAACAGAAGGCTTCCTTTTTTAGCCAAAACATTTTGGATTAGGTTTTTGTGCTGTAGTCACACAAAGCTTTTAATTCTGTAAAATGTTTTGGAACACACTTTGTATGGAAGACTATTCCAAATCAACTAATAACATACTGAACATATCGCTGAGCTTTGACTCATAGGTTTTGGGTATTGGGGTTTTCTTTTGGGGTGGGAGGTTGTTTGGTTGGTGTATTGGGGGTTTTTTTCCCCCTTTTGGTTGATAGCAAAATATGGCATTGAATGGAGAGTAGGAATGCAGCTTCAGTGTGCCAAAGCATGAAGTTTATATCCAGTCCCCCCTGAATGGAGTAAATCTATGATTTCTGGAAGGAGAAAATTTTAAAAAAATAAAGACGGGCAGATGTCAAGTGGCACTTTATTTACCTAATTATTTATTTACCCAATTATTACCTAAAGCCTGAACTGAATGCTAAGTGCTAAGACTCAGACATCACATAACCAGTCCAGTAACTACAAAAAGGCCTGTATTTTATTGCCGAACTTTAGGAACTCCACAGCTTAGCTGAATGGCTCCTTAACCAACTGGCACAGTCATACAACATATAGGCACTCATACACTGAAGAACACAATTCACAGGATTCAGCAGCCTCAGTGAGGAGTCTGAAATGAGAGAGGAGCTAAGAGGCCTTGCACTTTGATTTCAGCCTCTTATTTTGTTGCAAGGACTCTGTCACAGGTCTCTGTCTCCCTTTGGGATGCTCAGACGTAAAGTCCCAAGTCAGTCCTTACCCAAGATAAACGACGAGAAACACTTAAGAGGTTTAGCTGTATTAAAGTGTGGTTGCTGAACTCTGCATATTTTTATGAATTCAGTGAACTAGAGACATCTTTTTTGCTTTCAATACTGTTAAATATTTTCACTCATCTGTCTGAATTTTTAAAAGCATGAACTATGCTTAGCAACTGATCGTGACAGATATATTTTGACATGAGATTGTCTAGGAAAACTATACTGAATCCTATTTCAGCAAGAACGTGACAGACTGTTCCAGCTGACATACAGTGTCCAAAAAGCCACCACCAAACATATCTACCTACACTCAGATTTGGAACACTTAATTTTCTGACTGACTATTGTTATGCGAATAGATAGACCCTGGGCAAGATTCAGAAGTCTTTTTCCTATGAAATGCCAACCTCTGTGTTTCTTATATTTGTCTCCCTGATTCATCAAGTCATGAAGTAAAGTCACTGACATCTTTTGGAGCGACACACTAAGTACGCACACGGAGAGAAAACAGCACAGTCCTACTGACTGGCTCATTGTGCCCGGTTAGCTGCTACCACAGAAAATGCAGCACAGAATCCCATTCATAACCAGGACAGAGGCCACCTGAGGAGCACCTCAGTTTTTGCCTGCCTAGAACCTTTTTGACATCTTTCCTGTGTTTTACCGCTTACAAACATCTTCTAATTTTCAGCCAGTTTTCACTGGTGAGTTCATAGACATTTATTCATGTGCTTATGCTTGAACACTTTCCTAACTTGAATAGCTTTCTTCTCTTCCTGATGGTTACCACTGTTTTCACCCCAGGATGTGTAGGGAGCAACTGGACCCTCTCTCCCTCAGCCTTCTGCTCCTTATTCTAAACATATAAATGTTATTATATTATTTTCTCATCTACTAGGTTCTCCACTTTCCCTCAACTCTTTTCAAAAAGACTTAATTGTCCTTGATCATGACTCACTGAAGTTATCAAAATATCAAGTTTTTATTCTGTGGTGGAATAATGTAGAATATACCTCAATTAACATTTTTGCCTTTTTTTAAACAGCTGTATCAAATTTGTAAGTCGTTGTCACCAATGGTAATATCTGTGGGTTGTGCTCTTCTTCAGCTATTTCCAACTGCTGAGTTCTTAGAGCTACTTGTTATTATTTTCTAAATACATGATTGTCCCTTTCTTTCCTATTGAGTTACAGATCCTTTCTATTATATCAGTTCTCAAGGTCATTCTATTCTTTCTGGAAAATATCATGTTCCTCTCTATATTGATGATAGCTCCTAATGTGTGTGATCAAAGAATTTCAAGAGCACATACTTTTTTTTCCCTGTGTGCAAAATCACCAGTGAAACCAGATACAACCTAAAATTGCTTCTGAGGAACAGCCTTGTACCTTCTCTCTCCACCCTAATAATTCTCCTTACACTATAATCCATGCAGCCTTCACTTCAGTTAGTTTCTTTCAAAATTGTTGTCTGAATCCTCATAATACCAATTTAATCATTTTTATGGGTCACCATCTCAAATACTTAATATAATCTGGAGCAATTAATCTACCCTTACCTAATAAAGAAATTACCAAAATATTGATAATTTTGTCTCACCTAACTTACCTTTGAGAAGACACAGTTGTTTTCTAGCTCGCTGCCTTTTCCATGTCACTGATAACTCTGACCTTTAAAAAGCCCTCAGGCAATTATCAGGGGTTTTAAACAGCAAGGTATAATTGCCCCAGTCACCTCCCTCCACCCTTTTTTAATTAGAGACATTATATTGACTATTTATCAGTCAAAACTATTATTACAGACTACCAGACCATGAAATTTTACTCTTGGACTTATAAAAATATCATCTAAATTTACAGCGTTTCTGAAGTGTGAATGGATCAGGGCCAGTTTTTGTGAAGCCTTCAGTACTCCTAGTACCCACTAATTTAAATGTGCATTGTGTCACTAAATGAAGGCTTATGCTGGTTATCTATAAGGCCTAGGAAGAATATTTAATTATCCTGATGAATAACTTGGTCTCAAGTTGAATGTCTTTTACTGCAATGTTGGAGATTGTCCATAGGTGGAAATATATTGATCAATGATACCAACAAACTTCTCCAGTTCCCAGTGGTTGCAGTGCACTCATTGGGGTTAAACTCGTTCTCACATTTGGGTTCAGAAGGAACTTCCCTACATTAAATTGCCTGAACCATTATCCTCTCTTGCCCTAATGTAATGCAGCTGTTGGACTCACCTGGATGCCCTCCTGGCAGTTCTTTGACACCACATCATGTAACGTGTGCTCTTCATCTCCAATGCTTTCAGCGGGCCCTGGTAGGTCTTGAGGCTTTTTTACTGAAGTTTAAGGTTTTTAGTGAGTTGGTGGCATAGAGTAGATGATTTGCACACTGCTCTGGATTAAATGTCTGTTGCACGGAATAGTGATCCATTGCATCCTGTCTCACGGAGCAGCACTGAAGAGCTTCTAAAGTATTTACTGCAGCAAAGTTCCTGACAGTTAGCTGGAATGCAGATATCAATAAAACATGAAAGGCCAGTTTCTTTTTTTTCCTACTGCTTTTCATAGCTTTGTAAAGGAGATGAAAATAGCTCTAGCTTTTCTTCCAGGGATTCACTTGCCATGCAAAATACCCCAGAGGAGAACAGAGAATCTTACACAGATAGGGAGAAGTCTTAACTGTAGCACAGCCAACAAGATTGGTTTCAATGGTCACCATTTAAAGCAGCCAATACTGTAACGAGGGGCTCAGTGCAAAACTCCAGCCACGTGCTTGGTTAGATTATACCACTGAAGGGAATATTACATACCCATATTATACACCCATATGCCCATATACCATATTATACACCCCATAAGTGGGTGGGGTTGTTTTTTTTTCCTTTTTAATGCTCCTTGCAGTGTCCCATCCTGCTGGGGGAGTCACAAAACATGTCATTCAGGAGAGGGATGGGAGGGAAGTAAGAGCTGTGTGTATACAGGGAGGCAATACGTGTGTAGACACTTGTCCGATCGACTACATGGAGGTTAGTGTGTGAATCATTGGATAAAGAGCTACAGCTGTTTCCATCTCCTTTCTAAAACTATAAAAACAGTAGAAGAAAGAAACAGACCTTTTCTCTTCGATTAACACCTACATTTCAGCAAGCTGCTAGGACTTAGGCAACTGCAGGAAGTAAAAAAAAAGTGACCCAACTTGAGGCTCATTACATTTTTATTTTTTCTTCTTGGGTCCTCCTTCTGGGTACCAAAACTTACCTTCATGGTTTTATTCTGATGGACAAAACAGATTCAGATAGTGGTTTGACTGGCAATAATGTCATGGACAAGACTACGCTGAAAATATGTCTGAAAGAAAGATTATATTTTGGGGGGGACATCATCCCCAAACTGAAGCACTTGTAAAAAATCCTCAAATCAGGATTTTTTTTCAAATTGACATCCTCTGTGTTATAAATATGACAGAATGACCACATTAGGAACCTGTGTGGGTGCTGCCTCTCCCCACTGAGCCACCAGGCAGTTTTGGGGAGTTATAACAGGCTGTTATAAAGGCATAGCTTTGCCCATATGCTATCATCTCCCACTTTGTTGTACCCCAAAAGAACGTTTGCACTTGGCAGACTGTGTTTTGAGCAGACAGTTTTCATCTGATACATGTGTCAATGAGAACGGTTCCCATGGCAAATGCCAGCCATCAGCCGCAAGCAGAGAAAGGGCTGAAGTTAACAAATGCTGCAGGCACTTATAGTGTGAAAATAGTTTATGGGTTTTATCCTTTTTTCTATTGCCTTTGCACTCAGAAATATATAGCTATTGTTACTGAACATAAGAAATAACATTTACATTTAATTAAACCTTTGAAGAATCCTAAAAGATGAACATTTCAGGAAACTGTGAAAGACTAAAGAGCTGTCTGTGTCATAAAACTCTGACTAGATTAGGTAAAGAGCACTGTAGGATACAGATGCTCTCTATTCATAATATATTATTACTACTATGGTAGTGCTGCTTTAAATTTTTTATTTTTTTATTCAATTTATCGACTCTGATCAAATGATCCAACAGGGGGCTTGATGAATACCAACTTCTTAAGTGCATATTTAAACTTATGGATTCTGTTCATTCACATGAGAAATTAAACTATGAATAAAGAAACATAGAAGAAAAATCAAATAGTAATGAAAACAAATAAAAAATATGGACATCCTTTCTGGAGATCCAGGTGTTGAAGAGATGCAGTGATATCTTGGCTGGTATGAACAGACATGAATGCATGGATTTCCATGCATTTCAAGGATTTCCAAGCACAAAGGATTTCCTTTTTCCAAGGAAAATTCTTGTGTCCTGTAATTGAGTGACCAATACCTATGCAATGAATATTGACAACTATACTTCTTCCTAATTATGGGTGTCAAATGTTCAATTTCTGTTGTGAACAGCACAAATGTCAGTGTGCTGACAGTGCGACTAGTGTGAAGACCATTGCTACAAAGTCACTGAAGTACCTAAGCCAAAGAAAGTCTTCTGGGTTCTTTCTCATCATCTTTCTCATCAAAATTATTTTTAAAGTTAAGATCTCATGACCTTCAAGGTTCCTATGTTTTATCCAGGAACTCTTGAATGTCCCAGCTTGTTAATGCCTCACAAGTTCCATATAAGAACATTGCACAAGGAAAAGGGATCAAATTAGTTTACCAGTTTCTTTACATTGACTCTTTTGACTCTTCTTATTTCACCACCCAAGCATCGTCCCAGCATGAAGCTGATCACAGGAACTAGGTAGCTACTAATCATGTTTCAGGCTCAGCTTCGTTTCTTTATCAATACATCAATACTGAATCAGAGTTGAATGACACCTAATTGCAGTACACAGCATGACTGCAAAAGGCCTCAGGCACCTAGGGCAAAAAATTGCCTCTACTGAAGTCAAAGATCTTTGCAACTGCTTTCAGGAGTCCCAGGGTTAAGAGCATTATGGTTTTCATAGGATTCTTAATTTCGGTCTGGAGCACAGACTCTTTCAGACCCTGACATTTCAGATCAGGCTATGTAATAACCATCCTCCAGATAGTTACATTTACTCCTAAATGGTCCTGAATTTTAATAAACCTGTAGGTGTGAGAGGGCATAAAGCTCTTGTCCTTGACTAAACCCTTAACTGTGTGTTTGAGATTTTGACTAGTTTAAGATAGGATTTATCAGTATTACTATTTCTTTCAGTCATACACTGAATACCAGCACAGAAGCTTCTGTATGATTCACTAGCACTGAAGTAATGGCACTTACAGATAAACAATGAGGACAAGGGAAGATGTGATGTAAAAAAAAATCTGTATTATTTTACATAGCATTGGCTCGCATTTTCACATGCATCTAGGTAAATAGGAAGCCCACAGTTATTTTCTTGTGAGCTTTAGGTGCTTGGAGCCCTGAAGCCTGAACTGTGCTGAAGTCAATTTTAAAAATGGAAATTCAGACACCTATAATAATAAAAAGAACAGATTCCTTATAAAGTGGTTTAGGCTTCCGACTTCACATGTTTGCAGAGAGATTTGTGCAGCCAAACAATTTGGGTATCTGTGCTTCGTATTTAGCCACAAGAATGTTGTAATCATGAAGAAACCTTTTCAGGTCTTGCTTCTACCTTTTCAGGTCTTGCTCCTCAGCTTTGGTCTTATGTTCATAAAATGACATTTATTTTTGTAAAAAATGAGAGATGTTAAGATAGAAATTCCCAAGATGCTTTGAAGAGACTCTAAAAACTACGTGTTTACTGGGAGCAGAAGGCAGAAGCAGGGGCTCCTAAGAAGCATGATTTCAGCTTTCAGGGAATATCAGGCCAATGCTCTACTGTATCTTTGGGGATCAGAATAGAAGTGACTCAGGGCAGGTCCATTCAGTTATGGTATTCCTGGCGTAACTGGAAGATAATGAGTGTGAGACATTAAATTTACCCATAGCATCCTTGCATTGATCCAGCATCTAAAAAGTCTTTTTATCTTTTAAAATACAGAGCCAATTGTAATATTCCAATACTAAAATGACAGATGTAATTCTTCTAGTTATATTAACTTTATTTAGCTATTTTTAATTTTAAATGACTTTAATTTATCTTAAAATAAAGATGTATACTTTTCAAATACAATATTCCTTGACATGGCCGGTTCATTTTTTTTTCATTTTAGATCATCATACTTACACCGTTTGCTTCCTGACCTCTCACATCAGCTTTTACAGCAGCTTTCAAGAAGGTAACTGATTTCATGGTTCAGAGCAATGATGATCCTTCAGAACAAAGGTTTGAAGCCAGAGATAGTTGGAAAAATGCAGATAGAGTAAAAATATAAATATATATATATCCCTCCCACAAAAATACCATCTCTTTGGGTCAGAACAGAATAGTCATTCTTTAACACTTTGTATGGAATTTAAGAAAACATCGCTGAACCTATTTGTTTTTCCAAGTTCATACCCAGCCATTTCCCTGCAGGCTGATTCACACTTATTCCAGTGAGTGACTGTGTCTCCGATGAAATGATCTGTTTCCTTGTGCTTTAGGCTTCCTCTTAGCCCTGGCGTGTTACTGTAATATGAAATATGATGACACATTTTTCTTTTATAGTGCTCTCCATATTGAATGTATTGGCAAGCAGGTGTAAAGTGTCTTCTGTTTGCTAGCTCCTTTGTCAGCTACTGTGGACATACCCTTGACTGGAAGCTGCCCTTGCCCAATCAGATCACTGTGCCAGTATTTTCCTTGACATATATATATATATATATAATAAAACTGTTGTGCTGACATCCCGGGTAAGTTGACTTGTTACTGACCAAGAGGGTGGTGGAACAGCAAGGCACAGAAAATCCACTATACATTCTAACATTTAGGCTTTATCCTTTATTAGGTAGTGAGTAAGAGACATAAAAAGAATTGAGTTTGTTGTTTACAGCTGAAATTTAAAAGAGACTTGTGTGAACAAAAACTTGTTCCATAGAGCACTGTGACAAAAGAGGTCCAAGAAAACTGAAGGTGTCATTGCAAATTAGCTGATGAAAGTAGTTGGAATGACACTCTTTTTATTTCTAGCAAAACTTGTATTAACTCTGCCCTTAGTACTGTGCCTCCATACATGCCACAGGCCACATTTTGGCAAGGATCAGCCTGTTGATTTTGATGGCATCACAACAACATGGCAGGATGTACAGCAGGTGTCCATGCACCAGAAGGCCATGCGTAAGAGCCTACAGGTTATTTGTGGGTCTCCCCTTTTTCCCATCTGTGTATTTTTTTCATGGGGAAAAGATCGCCTTCCCAGACCTTCTCCCTTCCCAAAACGCCAGTCCTCCTCTGCTCATTTAGCAAGCTCTTACTTACACAGTCTATTACAAAAGGCTCTGGAGATAAACGGTGGTTCATGGAGCACAGCTTGAAAACCGGTGCCCTATTCAAGGAGGAAACTGAACACAGCTGGCAATGGCACTACAACTTCTGCAAAAAGATGGAAGGTTGAAAGCAGGCTTGAAAGACCAAGGCCAAGGTTTTGCTAAGAGGAGTTGAACGTTACTACACTACACTATATTTATGTACCCAAATAAAAGGAAACATTTTCTAAATTGAGTGGTAGGTGCAGGTTTTGAAGGCTGGCCTGTTTACTGCCTCTTTACTGGGAGCTGTAGAGTAGGGAGCCCTTTTAAATGTCAGCCCCTAGTTATTTAGGTGCCTAAACTTGGCTTCAGGATCTTACTCATACTCTTCTTGTTTTGGAAATTGGGCCAAAGCAATCCAGCTAGTAACCAGCCCTGAAATCACCATCGCATCTTTTTCATGGCTACATAGGAGTGAATTAAGTATAATCAAAAGCCCATTTCATTTCAAGGCACAAACGTTTGCAAATAAACTGGATGAAATACAAATACATAATATAGAACTTATTTTAATACTTCTAGATAAATAAATGCATCTCTTTGGAATTCTTTGGACACAGACATCCATGGAACCTCTTCTTTCTCTCTTTTTATATATATTTTTTTATAAAATCTAAATGCAGAGAGGTTTAAAAAATGGCAAATACCAATGTATATGGAAGGCTCACTGATGAACTGCAAGTCAAAAGTGCTGTATATTCCCATCCTCTATATCTCTCAACTGTCCATATTAACCACAGGCAGTATTATATAACCACCACATGGTCAATATTTTGCATTACTACCTTTTAATAAAATCTTTCAAATCATTTCCCCATCTAAACTTAAATTATGTTTTTAAATTTTATTCCTCCTAAATGTATGGTAGGCATTTCACTTAGCTACACATCAGAGTGGTCGCATGTGACTCAGCAGCGCACTCCATAATATTAATAGATACTTTTCAGCTCCCTATGGGAAAAAGCAGGCGGCAAGAATCAGATTCAAGAAGTCTATTTTTTTCTCTGCTGTTTGTTACTTACCACTTAATGACCCACATGTGAAACTCAATGGTTATATAATTATTTTATATAGTAGATTTTCTGTTTATAAGTTATTTTTCTTACTCTAACATATATACAATATATCTATATATACCCCTGATAAATCTTACTTTAAAGGGACACAGTCAACCCCTTTAAGCCTCACAGTAAATATATAAGGCTTTAAGCTGTCCATACATAAAGGTCAGCTACAGAATTCAAGGGTCCCTTCAGATCCTAAAGGTTGTATTTGTTCCAAACCCACAATGTGCAGTTATCTCGCAATATGTATCTCATGTGTTGCTGTTTACATTTTATAGGTCTACTAAGACATTTTATATCACATCAGTAGGAAATAAAACAAGAGAATAAATCTGTTTCTAAGACTAAGCCTATTGCAAAAAATGTTACCTGTATCTACAGACTCTCCCACTGGTGTGATATAAAAAGAATATGTGCCATTCTTGGGATGAAATTCTGGCTACACTGCAGTCAGGAGGAACCTCATGCTGACTTAAATGAGGCCAGGATTTCTCTCCTGCTTTTCATTTGCTAGTTATGACTATGTGTAACCCATTTGTGTCTTCCCTCTGCTCAACACTAAAGTGTCAGGCCTGTTTCATGACAAGAGTGTATTTTTTGCTGTCCACTGGCATGCCTTAAACATTGATCTATCTTGTATGTATTGCACCTTTTGAATATACACACACTGTACACATACGTTCTCAGTTAAATAAAAGTTCGACCTATTCTGTGTACAGCATCTGGATTTTTTTGTTTTTCTCCCCCACTAAATCTTCTTTATCATTTACTTTGCCGTAACCATAGATTATCTTCACACCCATTCCTCTACGGGTGAGGAAAACAATTTTTGCTCACCAGGAACAGCTCCACATTATTGTCATCATTTTTGACTGCTTACCAAAGCAACGTAATTTGTTCATTTTATCTTTTGCAACTCTGTTAGAAACCTAGTGGCATAGATAGAGACACAATACTACTGTTTTACAAGACATCTATTGTATCTACTTTTGTTCAGATAAATACCCAGTAACTGCTGATTTGGCAGGAGGATTGGTAAGGGTACTACTATTCACAGTGTTTCTTTTTTTTCCTTCTTCTTTAATCTACAGAATAAAGTATTTTATGTACATTGGAACCAGTTAATGCCCTTTAGACAAATTTGTAAGTTGTTTCATAAAGCAGGAAAGACATTGCAGGGAAATATGTGCCAAAAAGCACAGTCAAAAGGCTTCATAAGTTTTATATGTCACTACAAGTCAATGCTGGAGATCAGTTCTAAAACGATCAATACTCAAGAGGAATGTTCTCATCTGGAGAAAATACTGCCCATTCCCCCTTTTAGAATTTGTTCAGTTCTCTATCAAAAGTCCTGGCTCTTCATATATACTTTAAACTATAAATAAACACTGCATAGTTCAATGTTCTTGATTTTCTTTTTTGTTTGTTTGTTTTGATTTGAAAAATTATTGCAGTACAATTAATTCCTGTTTGGAGTTCAGTAAGGAGCAAACAGCACAGGAGTATGGGTGGTCCGTATAGGCCCTGGAGCTGGTCGTAGGAGTGCTGGAGGAAGTGCTGAAGTCTGGAAAAGGGTGGCTGCTGGGGCTGTTCGAAGACTGAAGGGGGAATTCACAGCCACAGCAGCAGCTGCTGCTGCAGCTGCTAGAGGATTTGGTAAGATTCGTGGAGCCATCGGCTTTGAAGGTTCCTTTGAAAATACTAATTTTACCTGTGGGAAAGAGACAAAACAAACAAAAAGAGAGACATAATTTGTTCATATTAGCTACACAACAGGGAATTTGACTTAAGATTGTAAGTGCAAAATCAAGTAAGAGAGGCCTTGTAGTGGCTACTGACTCTACGAGCTGCAGGCTTGCGACAGGAGATACGCTCTCACGCATTGGACAAGGGTGAGCAGGATTTGGTTGGGGACAGAGTTTCAATGTTCATGCCTTATCACTGAGACTTATAATTTAATTCGAGATTAGAAATCAAAGCAAACCTAAAAAGGGGCTGGGCAATCTGCACCAAAGTAAAGCTGCATGTACCCTGCAAGAATTAAATAAAGAAGAATTAGCTATCAATTAAAAGACCTCCATCTGGACAGCTTTATGATAGAGACCAGAGCAGAATGAAAACACATCCTGTTCCCTTGTCTGGCTAAGAAGGTACTTTTGGTTTTATCATTAAGATGCAAGTTCTACTTAAAATTAAGATCTCCAGCTAGCTCCTCTTTATTAGCTCCTGCCTCTAATAACAAGCAAATAAACAAAGCTTATCTTGCACCGGTTATGAAAATCTCCTAATGTTTCATATGTTCAAATAGGTGATGAATTCTATGGGTGCTACCCTATGTCATCTTGCTGTGTCTTCAAATGTTTTTTTACCAAGATACTGTTCATTCCTACAAGGACTGTGAAAAAAGTGGCATATATTTTAAAATGTTGTCATGAAAAACTCTTGCCTATATAATTTAGTATGGTGCCAAACCATGGTATTTTTGTTACTGTCACTGAGGCTTCTGCTTTAAAAATGTTTAAATCATGAGTCTTGTGTACTACCAAATAGAATTTGAAAAACTCCTCATTTAGAGTTTCCAAAAAGAAAAAAGATAAACTCAAGCTTTTCCCAGACTGAAAATACTCACGGAGGTCCATTATTATTTAAGAGAATTTAAATTTGGTATGCATACAAATGAACATCAGAGTAGTCTGTATAGATTTCTGCAGATTTTGATGGGATTTCAAGTTTCTAATAAGAAGCCAGGAACCTGAATACCTTTCTTGTTCTGGTTTTATAACTCTGAGATAAGAATAGAAACCTCATCCACTGACAAAGAAAAGTTCCCATTGGCTCTGATGGACTTTTGGTGGATCTGTGTCCTGGCATGATCTGAGGCCCTTTGCAAAGAACGTAAGTCTGAATATGTGGTATTGAATATACGGAATATGAATATATGTACCATGCTGTGGTACATCTCAGTGTAAGTATGGACACTTCTCACTCACAGGGAAACACAATTTCTCATCCTTGAATTGAAAGGGGCTTTTAAATAATTAACTTGCACTATATCAGTCTGATACTTTCCACTCACCAGTATCTTGGTGAGTGAATAGTCAGAAAGCAAGGACAGGAGCAGTCTGGCATGAACCACCAGCGAGTTTCATCATTAACTATCACCATATTCCAAAAAAATCTGTTGGTTCTTTACCAGCCAGATGGATACAGGATTTTGAATTTTCCTAATACCCATTGGCAACTCTGATGGCCTCAATGTCTTTTAAAGCTCTGGGAGAGAAACTCAGAGGGGACCAGATTCTGTAATTCTCTTAATGGAGGACATAATGGATGCTAGACACAAAATTCCTCATGGTGCCTATGAAAAGCAATGATTTGATCTTTTCCTTGATCAGTGTTACACTCACTGATCCAAGCTGTCTTCTTCCCTTGCTGAGCATTTGACTTTTTCCTCCTTCCTTACATTTTTTAGTAAATACTTTTTTTCAGCCTTGTTTAGAACAGACAAGAAAAAAAAAATCTCTCTCAAAAAAAAGAACAGGACTCTAATTGTGGTCAAGAATTCCCAGTGAAGGATGTTTTCATAAGAGCTATTTTACTGCAGAAAGTTTGGACTGATAACGCCTGATAACCTCTTTCTCTCCAGTGTAGTATTTTATACACGCTGGACATTTGTGGCTTGAAGAAATATCAAGTAAGTCCCAACATTACAAGTTTTCTTAAACTCTGAAATAGTACTGTGGGAATTCATAAAGCTCCTTTCTCTGAAGCCTGCAAAACTAGACTAGACAAAGGAGTACAGATGATATTGAAAACATGGCATTGGAAAGTTTTTGGTCTAGAAAAGCTATGAAAATGTAGTATGTCCTTTTTCTAACTTCTGTAGAAAAAAAATTTGGTGATGCTCATACATTTTTTGTCATGAAGACCAAAGATCTTACGGGACTTTATATTAACTGTGATTCTGTGATCTTGCCATTCTTGGAGGAATCAGGAACTTCTAATGAAGTTAGATAGCTTTTCAGTCAATTTATCAACACAACATGGTTCTGTTCAAGATAGCTGCAAAAGCAGTAATAATTAGTATATACACTATGTTGCGCCTTCACTTCAAATGTCTCTGCAAGTACTAATTAACACACAGGTCAACATTAAGAGTAACGTACCCATTACTCGTTTCCTTTTCAATGAAGTAAACTAAGGGACAGTAAATGACTTGAAAAATTAACAGAGAGTAGAGAAAAAGTCTACAGCTCATCTAAAACATTTACATTCAAAATAAAATTAGCACATCTTTGGCTTGTTGCTATGCCATTCTGCATTTCCAGTGACATCAATTTTGGTATTTTTTCTATTCAAAAGCAAAAAGACTAAATGGAGAACTGCTCTTATCCTTTCTCAGTGTAGCCTCTGTCCTACTCCTTCTTAAATCCCCTTTGCCTCTTTGCTCACCTCTGGACTGACTTGTATATTGTGAGCAATTGGGAGTGAGGGAGCAGGAAAAGGACATGTTGCCTTTATTCGTCTGTGCAGCAACTAAATGCCTTGATCCTTGGCTGGAGTTCTCAGAAGTCACCATTACATAAATTGGCAAATACAGAACTGTGCACAACACCAACAGTAATGTAATAGTTATTTTCATACCCTAGGAAACAAAGAATTTCCTAAAGGAATAATAACCCTGTCAGAGAGGCTTTAGTGATTCCATATCCTACTTACCTAATTACATATTTTTTATTCCTTTCAGCATAGCTTATATGTATTGGAGACCTTGGTCTTCCTGGTGGATTACTGAAAAACCCTATGGGGCTATTTCCCCACTAGTGGATGTACCAGAATGGTGCACTGCATTATACTACAACATCTAGGAGAGCTCGTACCCAACTGAATCGTGCGTGAACATACCTATCATGAGGGCTGCCCCAACAAGGACACACTTTCTGTTGTCAAGAAAAGAGCTTTAACTCAACTTAAAGAGAACTGGGTTTTCACAGAAAAAAGCTCCATATTCTGCCTGCATTAGAGAAGATGGTCAAGGAATAAGGGGCTAATCTCTATGAGGCCAATGAATCAACATCCTCCCCCTGCCAAAACCATCTATAAACCCTTACAAAACACCATGGCACATAAAACAATCATGCAGTTTATCTGATGGAGATAAATGTCAGATGTTTCACTATCCCACCCACAATATAAACTGTTTCTTAACTAATGGCAGGATCCTAGCAGGGTTTTTTATTAAAAAGTAAACCTTTTTCTCAGCTTTTGAAGCTAGTAAGAACTGTGTTTCAGATAGTTTATCCTGGCAGTCGAAAATGTGACCGGAACCATCCTGAAACTGAGTGGAATGAAATAAGAGATAGATTTTTTTAATTGTTTAAATTGTTATCTGAATAATTTTATGAATAAGGATAAAGGTTTTATGTTTTATTTAGTTGTTTCATCACTATTGTCCTTGGTGAAAACTGGAAAAATCCTGTTTGACATCTGTATGTTTCTTTCTTCTGTTGCTCTCTAATGACCTTGGAAACAAGCTTCTTTTCTGAGGTTTTTCAGAGTAGCTACAAAAAACACCCATCAAAATATATATAAAGTCCCCTGTGGGCTTCCATGGGCTCATTCAGACACTTGTATACCCCCATTGCTTACACTGTTCCTCTCATTTTAAACATTTTTCCACTTACATTTTCTAAAAAACCTACTCAGCAGGGTTAAAATAAAAGTAAAATAAAAAGGTGATTGGCTTACCCCTAGAGGATGTGTTCCCTTTTGGAGTTTGTTGTAAGGGCTGTATTTAGGTTTGGGCGGCTTCCCAGCAGCTCTGTCTTTGTGCCTTCTACTGCTTATGTGCTGTTAAAATACATTTGGGGGGGGGGAAGAGTGATATTTCCTTAATAGATCATTTCAGATTCTGCTTTACACAAGGGTCCTCCAATACTGAAGGCTACTGCTCTCCACAACAGCATTACTTTGACTAATTCAATAACGAATGGGAATAGGGTCTGTTCCAATTTGAATGATTCTTTGTGCATCACATATTGGGACTGTGATTTTCCACAGTGCTCAGTTCAACTCTGCTTCCACTGTAGTCAATGATTTTCTCACCTTTGTTAACTTCAACAGGACCTGAATCAGGTCAAAGATAGAAGCCTTGGAAAAATTCCTCCCTATCTCTATAAAGCACCCATCAAATTCAATGCAC
>NW_008796217.1:3198723-3214613 GCF_000699145.1 Aptenodytes forsteri
CATGCGGGGGGGGGGGAAATGTCAGAAAATTGTTTAAATCCCTAAGAAGCCTAGACATCCTTTTAAGATTTCAGCTGAAAGATGGTTACATATCAAACTAAGTGACAATGAAAAAGACCCACAAAATCCATTATCTTCTTCATAAAATCTATGAGATTTTACGAGAATCCTTCCACACAGACTTTACTGCAGTATTAGATGTAAGGGACCTTTTTCAGAACTATATTTTTACTTTGATTTTCTTAAGAGAGTTCTCGCGAAAAAAGACAAAGAACTGGACATTTTTTTCTCCTGAAAGCAGAAGACAAGTATTGCTATTGTCCATTACAGAATTTATCTTCATTCTTGTGAAGTACCTTAACAAGTATTTAATTCCAAAAGGCATATGGAATTAAACTAAGTGTTTTTCAGAACAAAGGCTTTGTTCATCTGAAGAATGACTGAACATAACTTAGTGTAATTGCAATTTAGAGGTCATGCTTCTCAGTTACAGAGTAACGCTGATAAAAAAATATTACAAATCCTCTCCATCCCGCGTTTCTAAGCAGGTTATTCAGTGTTTTGTGAAAATACTGGCTGCACCCACCTCCACATCTTTGTCAAGGCAAATATCAGTCAGTATACTAAATGGCAGGTTTATTAGCTCATGACAATTATAGTAGTCTAAAGACAGTTGTCTTTAGACAACTTTAGACATGTTGCAGCTTACAGCTCCTATAACTCTTTAAGACATATATATAATCAAGAGCTTTTGAGTAAATATATTCTGTGCAAGGGAAAATCATATCCAAAACAAAACATACAGCATGAAAGACAAGTACAAAGGGCAAAATCCGTAAGCTCCATTTGGACGTGAACTGTTAGAGTGACACATGCTGATTGTGTTGGTACTTTATCACCATGAAAACAAAGAACAGCCAAGGATTCACACTCTGCAAGCTAGCTGAGTACCTGTTTCAGTTGTGTCTCAGAGTTTACGTGCACATCACATATTTCACAGTGAAATGTTTTGTTCTGAAGGCCTGTGTTTCCTTTATTCACAGGTCCTTTGCCTTTTACGCCTGCCCGGGGAAAGGCTTTTATGGTTCCACTTCCATTCCGAGCTTCCAGCATAGTTTTGTGCTTAGTCCCTGGAGACATTAGAAATGGGAAACAGAAACAACTTTGGCAATTTGGTTGCATTCATTGTTTTATTTTCTTTTTAAAAGAAAATCATATGAACCTCAGCTTGGTGCCACGTGCTATCCTTGGATTATGCCTGTGTTTGTCTGTATCAGATTCATACCAATGTAACAATATTTCACATATGATATTTAATTATTAAATTACATATCTGTAGGTAATGCACTAGAACAAAGCAGCCACACCAGTAAGTAGTGGCACAATCAGGTATCCTGATGTGAAGTTAAATGGGTGTGACTTTTCTCATTAACTCCTGCTGCTAATAAGACCTGAATTGTAGTTGCAAAGGAAGAGTAATTTAGCTATTAAAGATGTAGTAGGCTTTGATTTGTAGTCCTCCTGAATGGATTGACAAACAGTATGTATTAGGTAGCTTACACTTAAGTCTGTAATTAACTAATTAGTCTCCAAATCAAAAAGGGGCAGAGGTTCCTGGCAGCAACCTATGGATCCTTAATGGCCTGGACAGAAACCAAAACGTGTGAGAAACATACATGTGAGAAAAATGCACTTGCATTTTTTATTAAAATAAAGATTGGATAGAAAACAATAGTGTCCTGTTGCTTTACCTTTATTCAGACCAAACAGTTTCTTACACTGTTAACTGCCACACAGGTAGTCTGTGATGATAATGGACTACTACCATGTACAGAATTAGTGTGCCACTGATAATTGTTGTATGCATCCACATGTACACTTTTACAAGCATGCATGTGTGTGAGCACACACACAGTTTATCAGCATAGACAGCAAAAACTTGGAGAGTTGTGTTTAAATATTCAGAATAATGTTTTGACTCTCATCTTGATCAGAAGAATGTTTAGAGTCTAACCCTCATATGAAATTAAATAGGTTAAATGGGTACAGCTTTATGAACTTGAATTTTCACCAGTTGAAGATCTGGCATACAGCAAACACAGCATTCAAAACTGATTAGGCTTTGTTTCTCATGAATACCAACAAATTATCATTTCCTTTTTAATTTGAGTGGATTCTATAGACATGCCAAAGTTATTTCTTTTTTTATTACATCATAAAACCATTGATCGTCTTGCTGCAGGTATCTCATAATGTCTCTATGTTTCAAACCTAAGGTTCTCTGCCTGTCTCCTAACTCTGTTTACCCTGCTGGCAGGTAACCCCTGACATCCAAAATCAGGAGTTTTTCTGTAGGATTGTAATAGGTGGTCATTGCCACCATATTAAATCCCAAGATCTTTTAACCCTGCTCACCACAAAGCCAATCAATAAGATGCTTAAAATAGTGACTGTGAATGATGGCTCTCTACTACTGGAACTTATCGATGCCACTAGCTCTAATAACAAGAAAAGGCTTAAAAATTAAGAAAGATGGAGGTAAGCAATTACTCATTCAACTCTCATGCAGCAGTTGCTATCAGTTGATGAAAAGAAAGGAAAAATATACATAAAACAAGTTATTAACAGACAATATGGAGCTAAGAATTCTAACTCTCATCGTTGAACTCCGACTGACTGATGCTCCCTCTTTCAGCTTTAATTTGTTAGATTTCAAACAAAACTAATGGCATTCATACTCAGTTTGCTAGCTGGCACAAACAAAAGTATGCAAACTCTGAACACCAAAGGTAATGAAGCATGAGCTGTCATTTAGCTCTATAAGGTTTGGAAGCTGCAAAAGTTAAAATGTAAGAAAATGGATAACTTGCATGCAATAAAATTCCTTTCTTCCCCCTTTACGAAAGCCTCTTTGCCTGTCATTTTTATTCTCTAATAGTTAATGAATTCCATGTAATTGCCAGTTTTCTGCCACCTCTTTGTCCCTTCTGCAAGAGATCTAATCTATTCAGGGGAAGATAATTGCAGAGCTCTTGAGACACAAGGAAAAGAAGAAAGCAAGCACTGCTCCATCTCACCACTGTTGTGCGCCTCCAGCTGCGAGGCAGAGTTGACAGCGACTTTGCATAGTGAACAGTACAGCAGTCTTTTTGCTTTTTCTTCCTCAGTCTCAACGGAAGGGCATGTGGTGCTGCTAGTGGCTGTCGTGGGGATTTTCTCCACTTTAGAGGTGATCTCAGTTGTCATAACACTGCTCTTCCGGATTTCCACGGTTGTCGTCGTTGATATTGCTGGTGTCCCTGTGGTAACGTCTGTGGGCAAAGAGAGGAGATGGAAACAAACAAAACAAAACAAAAGGTTGTGACCTTTGGCATTTGCTTGTTTGCATCCTAATGCTGTAACCACACAGAGAGCCAGATTGTGCTGGTGATGGTTTGACTAACGGTAATGAACTAAATCTGACCTTATTCTTTGTATTTTGTGTGGTTACAAAATACAGTACTCCCATGTATCAAAATGCCACATATTCTGTCTCCTGCATTCTGCTAACACCCATTAAAAACAGAATACGTAAACTGAAAAGACAGGTCACTAAGACCGTACTGTACAACTGAAAGATAATCCACTAAAAGAGGTCATTTAAATGACCAGTACAATAGGCAGTTAAAATTTATACGCAGCACTTCAGACACATAAACTGCCATAGTACTGCATAATACTTGCACTGATTGAGTAGCCAAGTTAAAGTTTTAACATTCTGTACTAATAAAACTAAAATGAAAATAATTGTATGTTCTTGATATCTGATAAAATAAAACGTTAAATTGATACTTCACTTGATATTAGCCAAAACTAATATTAAATGAATGAAGGTAATTATTAATGCATTTATCCATGCATTATTATTGCATACTAACAATACATACTAATAAGAGTAATTAAATATACAACATTCTATACCTGAGACCTACACAAACACTAATAAGATTTCTGTTCTGTGTATCAGTAGTATGTTTGGAAAAACTGTAAGCATGTTATATAGCTAAATCTATTTGGAAACCTAGTGCTTGCATCTAAGGACTTGTGCTTTTTCTGTAGTTTTCAAATCCAAAAGAGAGAAAATACACAATGATATTGTGGTTTGAATAATATATACATGGCATTTGGATATGGCAGTATCATTTGGTAGTTAAGTACTTAGCAGGGTAGAGGACAGTAAGATCCAGCACTGAGCCAGTGGAGAAGGTGGCAAGTAAGGGACAGGAGAAGGAGAGAAAGGACAGGAGCTGTTCTGCCTTTGCAGTGTTGTATTTTGTCATACTAAGCCTACTGAGTAGCAGCTTCCCCTGTAAAAAATCTTACTCACTTTACTGAGATACTCCTGGTATTGGGTACTTTCCAACATAGGCATTGGAGAAACAGTCCAGAAAATTAGACACTTTTCAGTAAAGGCAATTGCAGGAATCCACACTCAGTAGTATTAATCTGATCTATTAAAACAGGATGAAGAACAGCCCCAGTACTGCTTTTGGGTTTGTTTGTTTGTTTGTTTGTTTGATTGATTTTGGGTTGGTTGGTTTGTTTTTTCAGAAAAAGTTTTCAGTAGCAGATAAGATGAACACAGATCTCTTACATCACTGTGTTATGAAAAAGGTCCCCACCATATTGAAAGTGCAAAGTGAAAGATTTATGAAGTATTTTTTTCTCCTCTAATCAGCGCTGGAGGCCCTGTGTCCAGCTTGGGGACTGCAACGTCAAAAATTAACAATTACTTGCTTTGTTGTTAATCCAGCAGCAATACAAATGCAAACCAACAAGAGAGGGGTTGTGATGGAGGAAGCCAAAACAAATTAGAGGTTTAGAATATATTGTCTGTGAATACGGAAGATGAAGGGTAAACACTGACAACGTTTTCCATATCTGTAGAAGGTAGCTAAAAATAAGAGAATAAACCCTTCTCCCTGATCCCTCCTACTAGGACAAGGACTATTAGATTAGAGCAAGAGAGACTTAGATTAGACATCAGGAAATTCTTTCTAATATTAAAGCTTGTAAAGCCTGAGAATAGCCTACCTACAGAGATCAGGAAATATTGCCTACTGGAGGACTTGGAACCGGCTGAACAAATATCTGCAGGAGCAACCCAGGTATGATCCCCTTTCAGTCAGTGGGAATAGGACCCTTCAAGCCCTATTAATTTCTATACATTTTTTTTCTTACATATATTTTGTAATGTTTCCACATATTCTCCCAGAGGGTTTTTAAAAATTGTTATTCATAAATCCAAGAAAGCAGAGTTTGTCATGTGAATATTCTACATATTGCCAGGCATTAAAGCATATAGCAAAAATAAGGTCACATTCAAGGTCTGATCAAAGTATTTTTTTTTCCTGAGAGTGAGTCTGGATGTGGTTATATCCTGAAGGTACTGGGGATGTCAAATACTGGTGCAGAAGGAATGGTGTTACCTTGCTGAACATTCTCTTATTATTTTCTACAGACCAACAATAATGTTTCAAAAGAAAAACACTATTTTGAAATATTAAATCTTTTGTTGGGAAACTGATGAGTAAATGAAGCCTTTGTAGATCTGTCCACAAAATTATACATTTAACTAATCACTCCTTTCCCATCCCAGAGAATCCATGGTGATGTTGGCTTTCTTTCAGTTGAAAGTTGCTGCAGTGAAATTATTTTCCTCAAAAGCCCACTCCCAGCAGTACATAACACTGCTTTTAAAACTTCAGTTTCTCCATCCTGGTACTATTGTACAGTAGTAAGTCTAGCCAAGGTACTTTCCTGGTGAAAAGGAAGGCAGAGGGCAGATGGCGCCAGGGTGAGGGAAGGAAAAGAAAAAGAAGACATTAACATTCTCTCAGGATTGATGACAAGGTTGGTGCTCATACTAATCTTGCAGGAAATTAGATATGTACATCAATCACCATTACCAGCTTTGTAGTGCAAGGGTCAGTATTTTGCCCTAAGCAAAATATAGATCATAATTTCTTTATTTTCCATAGGAAAACCTGAGGCAATGAACAAACAAACAAAAAAACCTGCAGATTTTATTCTGCTTCACTTATCTGATCGCCTATATCTATGTTGATCTAATATTTCACTACGTAATTATTTTAAAGCGAAAAGAAAATACAACCAATTATGTTAGTCCTTTTGAGGGTATTTTGATATGCACACGTGAAAGCAGCATTGTATATAAAAATTAAACTAAAAATGGTAAATGTCATCAGCATATTCTTCAACTAAAAAAAAAATCAGTTTGGTGCATATATTCTGCATTTTCAAAAGGTGCCCTAGATTAATACATTATATATTCCACTAATGCAAATGCATTAATGACATCAAAACATATACAAGAAAACACCATCGAAGTTCACCATGTAAAAGCCATGACACATTTAAAGATGCAAAGCTGCTCCTCCTCATATAAACTTTAGAATTATCTGCAGCAATTCAGGAGAAAACATTCTAAAAGCTGACAAGTAAGCTTACAAAGAGGGAATTCAAATCCTCTTCTCACCAGAACTTCTAACCTAACCAGCATGTGTCTCTCTGAATATATTACAGTGTTGCTGCCTGTATACAGTTCAGTGCCTTAAATACAGGGTACAGCATTAAAGGTATAAAGGATTAAAAAAACCCCCAACCACGAAAAAGGAGTAGGAAGGCATTTGAATTGATGCCTTGAAGCCTGAATCAGCATTTCTTAACATTATATTATGACAGTGCTTTAAGAACTATTTCAATAATAAATGATCTAAAATCGAGCTGGAAATTCAGTCACAGTCAAATGGAAGATTTGTTTCTGGTGACGCAGGCTTGCAGCACTGTGCTATTTTCATACCAGTGGCCTGCAGCAAATATTCATTATTGCAACTGTCACCGCTTGGCTTTGGCATAGAAGCTGATTGCTAATATTGTATGGAACTGGACTCCAGCAGCAAAAAAAGGGAACACTTCAGGATTCACAATAATCCATTTGTGTTCCCAGTCTTAATATAGCAACAGAATAAAAATTAAAAGTAAAAAAAAATTACATTAAAATCTAATCTTGGTCACTGGCAAAATCAAAGATTTATTTTAACAAGAAGACAAAGCCAGATGAAAAACATTCTGTGAGAATTGACTCCTTTGGGTAATACAGATACCATAGTTCAAGTGGAAAACTGCAAGTGTGTGATAAAGGTCCTCTTAAGTAAGCAGGATTAATTTTCTATCCCAGCTACAAGACTCATGAATTCTCTTTAGGCTGAAGAAACAGAAAATTACAACTCATGTTCTTCTTCTGAGTGTGTGAAAGTCTCACTCATCAGTTCCTGCTACTAAGCATAAGAATTTCTTATCCTGAAACTATAAATAGACCCACAGAGAGAAAAGTGCTCTGACTTCAAACAAATCACAACTATTTATGAGCATGTTTTTTCTTCCACAATCTCAAGTGGCATACATTTAAAAATATCTGATTTAGCACATACCCATGCATTCTGGTCTCATTTAAATCAAACTTTGCCTTTGACATAAAAGGATTGAGCATTTGGCCCATAATGCTGTCCAGGAAAAACCAAAAAACCCAAACACCCACCCCTCCCCAGAAACTAGAAAGCACATTCTTTCTCATGACAAACAGAACTTGATATGAAATATTTTACTATACTATAAGACCTCTTAGTATTGCAAAAACATTGTCAGCTGGCTCACTTATAGCAAACGCACATCAAGTAACAGAATACTCCCGTACGGGTGCTTGATACTGGCATGTTCAATATGTCTCGGCGTATTATTTTCCTGCCTACTAAGAACTGGGTCCTCAATTTCCTTGGGCTGCTTTGAAAATCCCATGCTCTATGTCCCCTGTGGTAATTACATTTGAAAATAAGATGTAATTTCTTTTGAATCTATAAATATAACAGTGGAGTATATCAAAAACAAAGTACCATCCCAAAAATAACTGCGATTGACTTTTTTTCATGTTTGGCTGACTTTCTGTACTCATATGCTAAAACATAAGCATGCGTGCTAGCACATTGGCTCTGGCACTTAAACACAACACTGAGGAATTTTGACTCAAATGTATTGACCCCTCCTTCTTTACATGTGCAGAATACAAACTTGCATATTTTGTGGTTGGTGGATATTTGGCCCATTACAATATATTGTACAGAAAATTCTTTCGGTGTCATATTATGAAAATTCCAGTCATTAGACTTAGTTTTACTTTCAAAACCTGGATTCAATCTATTTTTTTATAGATATATCCTTCCCAGAATGTTTTACTTGGAGAGTCACAAGTACATTTTTAGAACGTAGAAGGACCCATGTAATTTTTTTGCAAGAAAAAACTGATTATAACAGCATGGTTTAGAGAGTTAAGTACCGTACATCACAGTTTTTTTGGTATAAAAGATCAAAATATCTGAATAACAATTTTTTTGCGAAAAAACTGATTATAACAGCATGGTTTAGAGAGTTAAGTACCGTACATCACAGTTTTTTTGGTATAAAAGATCAAAATATCTGAATAACAGTTGTGTAATGCATTACTTTATGATTATATTATTATATTTATGATTAATATGCCATAATGGAAGAGTCAAGAGCTCTGAAGTAGTGAACAAAGCTGTGTGTGACCAAACAGGAGCAGAATTTGAAAATTTTTGATGAGCTGCCTTTTCTGATCTTGTTTTTTAAACACCAGCTATCAACCTGTTTTCTCTCCCTACCCCTGTCACTGCCCTGGTTTGTCAGTCACTTTCTTGCTAAAGTTCCTTGTTACTTTGCTTTGTCTAGGTGTCCATCGTGATTGCTTTTGATATCCAGAAAGTGAAAGGCTGAACGTATCTAAGGTATTGCCCAAGCCTTTGTTCAAATGTACAGAACAAGCACTACTGAGAAACTGAAGGACTGCAAACTTTCCCAGGACCAGCATGAAAGCCAAATACCAGGAATTTTCTTCGTTCATAACTGGAGAAGGAATGACCTTAGTATTTTGACCAGTCCCTGTTTTTTAACACTTAAATAAATCACATTACACACAGTGTTCATCACTCAGAAACAAAGGATGAAGAAACAAGTGGCTCCACAACAAGTGGCCTCGTTTTACTGCTGCCTCTACTCCGTGCTTCCTGGTGACATGCCTTGGTGGTGACCTGCTTGGAGGGAGACAGAAAACAGGACGTCTGGTGGCAAAAGGTGTCCACAGAGAGCCAGAGTGAAGAGAAAGTAGCAAACTTCACGTATTTGCTCTGTGGATTTTTTTTCTCCAGTTAAACTCAATTCTGCCAAGTCCTAAAATGACCTTCTTCATTAATTAGCAGTACACAATTTTCTAATGAAATTATACCTCATTTTTACTAGCAGTTCCCTTGGTTTAAAGCACAGTTCATTAATCCTGAACAGGATTAACCGCAGACGGATGACTGCATTCCTGTTGAGGTTAATTGAACGGAGCTGGCAGCAACAGCAACAGCTGGGGGTAAAAGGCCTGTGGAAAGGGAAGGAGGAAGGTAGGGAAATGTCACACTGCGTCTGAGTTTTGGGTTCTTGGACAAATGTAGCTGACAAAAACATGACTGGAAGGAAAGGAGACGATGAGGAGAAAACTTTTATTTTTCAAGTTATTTTAAGCAACTCTTGGTGACGACTGGGTTCGGGCGCTGAGCTGTCCATTCTATCGTATAGATTTCTCCTCAGCCAGTGGTGACGACTGGGTTCGGGTGCTGAGCTGTCCTTTCTATCGTATAGATTTCTCCTCAGCCAGGCAGAAGAAAAACGGCTTTCACCAGCTACGAGTGAAAGGGTCCCCGCGCAGGGAGCTGCAGGGGGAAGAACGGGTTGCTGGCTGAAGCTACTCTTTCCGTTTAGTTAATGAGATTCATGTGGTGAAAAATTCAATTTGAAACCAGGACAAAGTGTTTGTTTAAAGGGTGGAGCTCACAGTCAAGTGCAAAGAGGATTTTTGCAGATTGTGGGCTCAGCAGCCCTGCTAAAATAACACATTTTCTATTTCGACTCTAACTTGAAGGTTATACATAAGGCAGGGTGTTAGATTTCATTTCGATAGTTACATTTTTAGTTTGGAGGCTGCAATGTAAAACATTGCTCTTAAGAAATAAAACACGCACATGGTGGTTTGATCACATATAGAAGGAAAGCTGTATTATCCTATACATAGGTCTCTCATGTTTGGCAACATCAAAGGCTACACTGGCAAACTGCCACCAGTTTTACATTTGCACATGCTTCAGTATGCATTTCCCAACTTTTAAGTAAAAGCAAACATAAAAGCAAACACAATCAAAAATATATTTGTAGTTTATCTTAATGCATGAGCAGAAATTGAGCATCAGTTGAGTTTACCACCAGTAAAAAACAAGGAATCAAAACCAATTCCTTAAAAGCTAAAAGCCCACTAAAGAAAAAGGTTCTGTAAGATATACTACAGTAAAATGAATTTGCCTTGAATGTACCTTTCTGCAGCACGGAGGCCAACATGTGCACAGCAGTCCCCATCCATATTATTAAACTCTCTTACCCTCCAAAACAGGTCAGCTGCACATGAACCGCCTGTCATTGCTTGGCTCGTATTGAACTCCAGACTCTGCCCAGGGATATCTGGGAGATTTAGCTTCGGCCAGAAGTCACCCAGAGACGGCTATAGCAGTGGAAATGAAGGGATGGTTGTGTTCCCATGTCCAGGAACAGCCCTGGCACCATGTGAAACACTAGTGTAGACAGTAGTCCAAAATACTGTTTAAAAATAGGCCCTGCCTCACCACCAAGGTCTAGGTGATATGAATTGTACCTAGTCAGTACTGAAGGCAGTACTTCCCCAAGAAGAATTCAGGGAGCAATTTTTGACTGTGTGACTAACAGCAACGGCTTCAAAGTATTACCTCCGCACTCAAACACCCATTAGGGCTTTAACACAAGCCATGTACCTGGAAGAACAAATTGCTGTTACCGAGGCCAGTACATAACTATGATTCAGTCTCTGCCTGCTATTCCTGCTGCCACCACATGCCTACCCCGCAGACATGGGGAAGGAAGCAGCAGCCAAGCTGTTCTCTTTCACCTTACGCTATCAGCTATAGTGAACGAAGTGAGCTTTGAAAGGTGCTCTCTCTAACTCCCCTTCCCTTTAACAGAGACATAGAGCAGACACAGTCCAGGCTATACAGTACTGGAGACTGAGAAGTATTTTTCACAAAACAAGCAGGCTGGCAAAGCCTATTTAAAACTTGGTATCAAAAACAATTTACCGTGGAATCTCTCCCCCAGCAATCTGCCACCAAAAACAAAGAAGCGCAGAGAAGTATTAATCACTGGCAGAAGGAGAGAAAATGCATTGCTTTCATTAATCAAATGGAACAAGGAAAGAATGAGTGAACTGCACTGCAGGTTGCATAGGATCACTCTCCATTTTAAGCCGGGAGTTGATTTTTTATGCATTTTATGCAAGCTGAATGTCCTCTTTTAAACCTCCACCTAAACTTTAAGTTTCAAAACAGATTTATAGTCCTAGAACCTAGAAGTAAATTAAAATAACTGGAATCCAACTCAGAATTTCTGAGAACTCTGACTTCTGACTGCCCTCGTAAGTGTAATACCTCATGGCATTCTCCTGTCTTGAATCCAGGAATAATTAAAGCTATTCCCTTTACAGCAGCTTACTTCCTTTACTGGAGAGCATTGAGCTAGTAAATCTGTTTTTGGCAATAAACTGATGTTGTGTCTAATACAGGAATTGTCAGAAGCTGCACAAGCATCTGTTCAACTGTATAACTTCTTTCAGTGGAGTGAAGGCAGGGAGAGCAGTGAGAATACATACATTCTTTCAGATACCTGTCTTGGAGTGCACCATAAGTAGAGCCTGTAGCAGATGTGTTCTGTGGACTGATCAGCAATGGCTTTCGTACAACCACCTGCTCTTCCATAAGTAGTTGAGATACCAAACGCCCAAATTTTGGAGGAACAAATTTCACAAGGAATCGATGAGAGAACAGAACAGGAGATGGTAGTGTTATTATCCTTAGTCTTTAGAGTAAATAAGTATTTTGATTTTTCTGCTATCCAATTTAGATTTTTAGTAGTCTTCTTCAGTCCAATGCTTTTACAAGGAATTTTTCCTTTGGCTGACCACATACTGCTGGTAACATGTTTCATAAATTGACAGGCACATCCCAAGAGTGGTACCCAGGTGAGTTCCAGGGAAAGGAAATCTCTCTCAGTTTCCGGAGAGTCTGTGAAAGGATCTTTTACTACTCACAACTGCAGTTACTATGGCCATCTGTTTAACGTGCCTTTACATCTCCAGCAGGTTCCATCATCTAAAATAAATGTTCTTACTATTGCCTGCATCCCCTCTGCTGCTTCCTCTCTCCAACCCAACACAGGTTGCTTCTGGGCCAGGACTGAAACAAAGGGCTTATGAAACACCCTGTGTCGTCATTACAGTTAAAGACATTGAATGATGTTTACAGAGAGTTACACAGGCAATCCAGACCAGCAATTTCTAAATAACTTGCTGTCATCATAGTTCTTGGCATGATTTACAGGTTTTGTTTTGCTTTTTCTTACTTTTTTTCAATAAAACAATTATTTTGTGCAACACTAGCAGTCTCTGTGGCTACCCTGTGTCAGTCTTTCCTCTACCTTCAGGCAGCCTTCTACCAACCGAACTATTAGTTTAATTACATTAGTTGGCAGAAGCAACATGTTAAGTAAACCACAGTGAGGTTGGACGGCCGGTCCTGGGATTAGGCAAAGACCAATAGAAGCCTGTCTGCTTCAGTCATTTAGCGAGTTCCCTCTCGTCAAATTTTCTGTTTGACAGAAGAGTCTGAAATAACTCTTTTCATCTCTTCCAGTGGCCCTCCCTGGCACGATCCACACATACCCAGCAGAGAGGTTATCAGTGCTTTGCTGTTTGGGATGTTTATCTAGTCAATACCAGAATTTTAGCATGCAAGCTCTCCACAGAAGCAAAATGGAAGACATAATGTTTTCCTAGCCCAAAGGTGTTCTTCTGGTGAATTATATAAAGTCTTTTGCACACAAGGGAACAATGAAAATCACAAATGTATTTCATAATAGCATCATTCATAGATATCACTCCTAGTGTCAAAGCTTATAGAATCAAATATATTATTTGATTTAACCAATTACACATAAAACAACAATAGGTTTGTATTTTAGGACACCAAGCTAGCAGAATAGACCTTAATAAGGAGATGATTGCTCTTAGTTTGCAGTGACAGAAGAAGAGAGCAGCTGCATATTAATGAAATTTAGCATCAAAATGGCAGTGCAAGACTAGCTTTAGCAAATATTTGCAGGATCTCAGATGAGGCATTTAATTCTTGCTATGCTTTGGCCTTCTCATACATTCTCTTGTAAGGCTGATATTAAAGGCCTATGTTATATGGCAAACTAAAAGTGACATACATTAATACTTATAGTGACATAGTTAATTTGTTGGACGGTTTTGTTCAATACTTGCAAAGACAAAAGTTCTGTCATGTTGAGTGAAGGTAGCTACGTTGTAAGTGGTGTGATTCTTCGGCAATTAGTCATAGGCAAAGTGAGAGCTACAGTCTGTTCAGAAGAAATGTCGTGGAGGGACATTTGAAGAAAACAGCCCTATGCAACAGGAACAGGGCTGCTAATAATTGCAAACTGTTTGTGCTAGTTCCGTAATGGTCGGTCTTTTCACATTTTCTTTTCCAGTAGGGAAGGATATTAATGAGCATAATTACAGTTTTTTATTAATTTCTTTGGTAAACCCAAATTGTCATTCTCTACATGTGCCACATTTTCCTTTGTATGCAGTTCTTTCCCTAACAACATAACACAGTAGCAACAAAAGTGGTTTCAGCTTCCCTTCTAAATGTGGCTGCAAATACTACACTACTTACAGGATCATACCCTAGCTCCCTCTGTTAAATTTTTTTCCTTTCTTGTACATGACAGTTATTCAGACATCACTAGATCTGACATCATTCAGACCCAGCATTAGCTCTTAGAAAAGAGAAAGAGAGAACATAAAAGTTCTCTTTAGGAGCATAATATACTATACTGATGGTTCCTTAGTTTTCATTCTGTCATCTCTCTCTCCCATGTACACTATAACAGAGAAAAATATATGAATAAGAGTCCATGAAAGCACCAATACAAGCCCAGATATTTGAAAGTTGCCCTCATTTGCAGCTATTTTATGAATAACTGAATGTATTTTTCATATTCATGTTTACACAGCGGCTAGGTGAATAGGTGCAATTTGCCTGCCTCAGCAGCCTTTCAGCCATATAATTATTTGTTAATGAACATGCAAGTTTGAAGTATCACACATCTGCAACAGTCAGATCACCATTCCACAGCCACACCTTCACTCAGCTTAGCAACAGTGACTTTTCTCTAAAATCCACTTTTCCTTCATAAAAAGTAATATTTTTAGCACTTCTATAATGCCATCAGATCTTATCTCAACAATTCCAGTTCAAAGACCTACTGAGGAGCAGAATACACAAAGAACGGGGAAAAACAGTAGCAACTGGAGCATACAATTAAAAACAATAATCCAGAATAATTCTGTGTAAGGTCTGGGGGATTGCTGGAGGGCTGGGTTTTTTTATGATGAAGAGTGTGTTTTACCACCTCTTGCTTACTCCTCCTTAATAGCTAGCAAATAATAACATTATGATTAAGTTTTTCAAATTTTTCAGGGGAAACTTGCTGCACTTAAACAAAAAATAGTTATTTGGATGAAAAATATGGAATTAAGAGCCTAATTCTTTGTATTAGCTTTCAAAAATCTTGGAAAGCAGTTGTAGTATGACTGCATTAGTAGAATAACAGCAGCTGCAACAACATACTTCCGAACACCCTTCAGCTTCTGCAGCATCCAGTACAATAACATTTAAGCATCTCTTTAGCACTGATATACTACATTAGATGTGTCCTCAGGATCCTAAGGTTGCTACCATAGTATACAAACAAAATTACAAATGGGTTTACTTAGGATCACTTGGCATCACACAGCATTTTAGAAAACTCAACACAGGTTATGAAAGATGACAGCACTGCTCTTCTGAAACAAAACTTCAAATATGCCAGTCCTTGAAATGGCAATACACACTATGAAATGCAGGTTTCGGCCTTTTAGATAATTTCAGTGTTTTCATTTATGAAAACTAGAAACGATTAATTCACAATGTAAAGAATTTGGCCAACACTTATACAAACAGTTTCTTTACATAATGCTTATGCATTATCCATTTGGCAGGCAGGTAGAGCTTGCTTAGCTCTCCTTCAGAAAACCTGCATCAGTTGTGACCTTGTAAGCCAATTGATTACAGTGGTACTTTAGCTACAGTCTTAGGAGATATATCGATATAGATTTTTTTTTTTTTTTGGTGAGTGGGAGCAAAAGACTGTAAATTGACCAGAAAAGAGAATACTGGTTCCTCCCTCTCAAAGTCTCTGAACTGTAGATCAAGTGAATCTATGGATCATCAGATGTCTTGATCCATGACCATGAGAAAAATGCATACACTTGTACAACTGTAAGATTTTTTTGTGAAGTGGAAAACAAGAAGGTGGGAAAAATGCAACCACTTAAAATCCGCTTACTGTCCATTTCAATATGTAATCATCATCCGAGGTTACAGCTTGATGAAGACATACTTCATTGACAACAGGACTCAGCTATGCCAGAAAAGATGATCTGGATTAAAATGCCTTCTAGTCTTCGCTCTTTTGAGATCTAAAGACATAGCCCACAATAACTGACATTCCAGCCCCATATTAGGTAAGATTGTGACTGCACACGGGATTTCTTCTCACATAGAATCATAGAATCATAGAATCATAGAATC
>NW_008796217.1:3218131-3234383 GCF_000699145.1 Aptenodytes forsteri
AAGACCGTACCAAACCAGGGAGCTTCCTAGTGATGTCTCTGACCCGGGCCCCAGGGAGGCAGCAGACTTCCCTGTGGGACGGGCCCGGTCAGCATATCGGGCCCTCTGTTCCCCTCAGAAGGGAATCGCCTATGACAATTACCCTCCTTTTTTTCTTAGCAGCGGCAGTCATAATGCGTGGGGCTGACTGCATCACCCTAGGTGACCCCGTGGATGGACCTTCGTCTACATCCTCGTTTGCCTCGCCCTCAAGTTCGAGGGCCCCATATCTGTTGTGTAAAGGCAACCGGGAAGGTGAGGGAGGCCGGGTGGGGGTTCGCCTGGCACGCTGAGCAGGGACCCATTTCCATTCCCCCCTGTCGCTTAGGTCCCCTCCTCCTACATGTTGTCTTAGGCAGAATCTCAGAGAACTTGGCCAGCTTTGGACAAACTGTGTATACTGATTTCAACCTTCCAATTTCTTCTATTGCATAGTTTGCATCCCACTTTACATGTCTATGTTCATTGCAAGCACATAAGCAAGGCTTGTGAATGGATCTTTTCCCTCTGAAGAAACAGTCATAGCTTTAAATCATTCAGCGCATGAACTTGAGAGCTAGCAAGCAGGTTTTTCGAACGCGTTAATCACAACTTAGTCAACTGATCAATGTATCTCTCTGCAGACTTAAGTTTTTCATTAATTCTACAAAAATAAGTATGATTGGACTGGAAAGCATCCATGCTTCGTAACATCTTTCTTTTTGTGACTTCAGGCTGCAACAGCTGTTTCAAATGTCAGCAGATAGGGCAGAATTAAAAAGGATAGACAATGTGGACAGGGGAATTGCAGATCTAACCTATCTGTGCCTAATGCCAAGAAATCTGCAGATGGATAGCTGATTATCAATTCTTTCATCTAAATTTATTAATACTTTTAATCAGTCCAAATGTGCAGCTGCCACAGTGCCAAATGAGATGAGTCCGATAAAGATCTCTTCTGTGCTCTACGGGGATACTGAAAAAATGTCACATAACAATTGACAACCCAGGAAAAACAAGTTTTCGCAAAATATTAGGATAATCAGTGTTTTTAAAAAATATCTTTCAAATTAATCCTGCTAGGTTTTATAGAGCACACCCATCTAGCATATGTCCCTCAAAGGTATAGTCTATAAATAAAAAAACAGGCTTCTCATTCCATTGCATATAGGTGAAAGTCTCTTGCGAGCTGATTACATCATTTCTCTGACTGCCAAGTTATCCTCTGAATGCATTTCATGACCTAAAACATTCCTTAATTCTCAACAATAGTAATCACTAAAACTAGAGAAGTACTTTGTATGATCTCACTTTTGCTGATTTAGTATGATAGGTTACTGCAGTGATTCTGCTAAGTTCGCCATTGGTAATACTGGCCTAAGACATGACATAATCAAGTCCTCCCCAAAGCAATCACTAGGAGTGACTGCACTCTCCGATCACCATGGGCTGAATTTGCAGTACCAGAGTCCTAGTTACTCTGCTTGTTTGTTCAAATGCAGGTTGAGACCACAAATCAGAATTTTTCTATAGGTAGCACCAAAAATGGAACAAGATAAATTGTTCTTGCAACAGCAAAGTCTATGAAAAAGCCTCAAAAATGGGATTTTGCAATAGATCCCTTCCACAAAAATAGTGTGTTTTTATCTTTCCATATATTCTTGTACGTCAGATTATAATTACTGGAACTAACCAGTTGAATTTAAGGGAGGAAGACAATACCTTTAGGCCTAAATTGTGACCTACCTTTTCTTAAATATAATTTCTCATACCTGTTAGCAAAGTCCATGTAGTTCTTTATATGTGTTTTTTCCAAAACAAATGCTTCAATGATGTTTTTTCTAAAAAAAGAAAATAAATAATGCCAGCATCCATACAGTAACAAACCAATCTGCATGCACGATGGAGGGGAACAAATGGTAAATATTTTTCTGCTGTTTCAAGCTTCCAAGAGGTAATGTTTGCATCAGCAACAGTAAATCAAATGAGTTTGGAAATTATGAAAAATATCTCAGCAGTGTTCTTATAAACTGGAAACATATATTTAGCTCAAAAGTTTATCTACTCAGCCTTTAAAAAATTTCCATTAATCTTGTTTATGTATACTGCTTTCTTCCCTTTGAACTTCAAGGCCTTTAGTGCTTTTTCCTTTCAGATTCTCTTCTTTTTCCCCAGCCTAACAGCTCAGTAATTCACAGGCTGCTGCTTTATGACCAAAGTCTTGCACTGCACTGGCTTGTATCACCAGTATCAGCAGCTGCTGTTAAATCACCTGTCAAATTTGCAAAATTCTCACTCAATTTACTCTGAATGTCAGACTTGCACTTTTTTGTCCATATTTCTGTTCATGTTGTTTACACAAGGGTTCTGCTGGGACCAATGGACAACTAGCTTGAGCTTCATGCACAGATGATCCTTTAATACCAACTGCCTCTCCACTAGGAAATGGAGAACACAGCAAAATTCAAATGTAGGTTGATGTTTTATGTACTGGGTTGCATGAACCATTGATTTATGTATGAAGTAGACAGCTTTGCATCTGGAATATCTAACTGGAAAGCCAACAGTCCAACCTATTGTGCAGATAAATTACAAATTCATTAATTACTGTGCAATATACTTATCTGTTTTGGAAACAATTTTATCACTTTGCATATGTGGAACAAAATTGGCTTGCATGTGCAATATGCCAATTTCTATGAAAACTCATTCATCAGTGTAGATCAGATGATGATAATAAAATCTTGCAAAATGTGCTTACAGAATTTCAGCCCAAAATGATGGTCTTTAATGCAACATCTTCTACTCCAAACCAAAAATTCTAGAGAGTCAATGAGATCTTATGAAAACTATTCTCATCAGTTATGGCAGTTACATGAGGTCTCTTACAATTTTGGAACAGACCTCCACAATAATAGAGGTATAGGGATATAAGGGATGCTTTGGGTCAGAGGTTTTTTCATCCAGATGATAAGAAGAGAAGAATTGCATAATCACTCCCATATCACATAACCAAGAATGTTCCTCTTGGATGCCATGGCACTAACGGGGGACTGAAAACCCTTCAGCATTTCCTCAGTTCTTTCTCCCCCTCCCTGCAAACATGACTGGATTGCAATCCAGATCTGCCAGACCAAATTAATTCAAAGAAATTCAAGGTGAAAAGCCCCAGGTTTGGTCTACAATTATTACTATGAGTTTCGAACATAAATCTTACAGAGAAGTTCACAGAAAAATTGATTAGCTACGATTTCACTTTAGTAAATCCCTATCACCAACAGCTCTATAGGTCCTTAGCATCAAGTCATTTGTTTTAAGAATGCCCACTCCAGCTGCACAGTCTAAGGATGCTGCATTATTTTGTACACAGTTAAACACATACACACGCGCATGCACACACCCCATGATGTTTTAATATTACAAAAGAATCTTTACTGCCTCCTCAGTACAGTTTGTTGTGCAAGGAAGGCAGTTTTCAGCCACTGACAGTGATTTTCACCTCCTGTTAAGGTACACTTAGCATTTTGAACATGTACTGTGTTGATGCTAAAACCTCTGTAATAAAACATGATAGTAAGTAGTATACAGCAGCTCCATTTGTGAATCTGTCTGTCAAGGACACACCTCACTGCTTACTCTGTGAAATATTAAATTGTTTACCTGCATGAAGAAAATACCATTTGCTGTTGTTTTAAATAACTACATTTTTGTCTGGTTTTATATAAATGGATCAGCTTGTCTGTTTTCCTCTCTAAATCACTGTTTTACTTTGAGCACTCCTGTCCACACGCATGGCAGCAAGAGTTAACCCTTCTATATTTGAATACCTCTGACCTTTTAACCAAGTTTAGGACAAAGTTTCAAACTGCCGTAATAGCAGTAGTAGTAATACCTACAATATTTATTTCCTGATTTTTCAGACTGAAGTATTGACCATGACATTGTAAACCACTCTTTTGACAAAAATAGTGCACAGGTATGGTGTAGTTTGGAACATCAGCCTCTCTCTGTACCAGACGTTGAACAAAATGGTTTGATTTTTTTTCCCAGTGCTCCAGAGGTGGTGAGCCACTTCAGTGCTCGGTGACAGAGGGATCTCCTTGCTTATTTTAGGGGACATACTCACTGAACTCTGAGCTTCTTGACAGAAATGTGTCAAGCCTACTTTCTGCAAGGTTTTCTTTTTTTTATTTCGTTGTTGAGAGTTGGTGGGCAATAGGAGGGTTTCTCATGGATGAAGAACAAAGTCTGGGTTCTGCTGCTGTACCTGCATCCCAATAGTATGAAGTCTGTATAAACACTTCTAAGGCTAAGAAAAGAGAGCTTTTTTACTCATGACTTTCCTAGCATGTATATATGGTACAATCAGAATGATTAAAATACTAACACTTCACATACCTGTATGCCTGCAGCAACATGGAAAAAGAAAAGAAACCATTGTTCTAACAGGTTTAGACCTTAATTCACACAACTTAGTTTATACTACCAAGCTTGTGTACAAGTCTTTGTAGGACTTACGCTGTCACCTGAGAATATTAAGAAAATGTAGAAGCAGGTGTGCTGTAGAGGTATAGAGGAAAAAAACTGGAAGGCTATTTAAGAGAAGCAGGCTTTATGGAGAGATTTTAAGAAGCAAAGGATATGGCGGTTATCTAGCACATGTGAAGAGACAGCTGTTCCAAGAATAGAAGTTAAATAAAAAAGCAGACACCAAAATGGCATGGAACGAGACAAAGGAATCTCCTAGAAAGCAACCTGCACAGAAGCCCAGGGCTGCGAGTTTTCAACAGGCAAGGAAACAGAGACTAAAGAACAATTTTCTATTTTTGATGGAAAGCTTTTGATCACAGACTTAAAAAATACATACATTTGTATTACAGAAGATGTTTGCATCACATGTTGATCTTCACTGTTCAGGGAAGGAATATCACACAGTGGCAGAGCCAAAAATGCTGCTCACCATTGTGTACACTGACAAATGTAAAATACAAGAATTCCATTTTGAAAAAACATTAACATTGCCATTAACTTAAAAATAAAAACCCTCCCCCAATCCTTTCCTCTATCTTCATGAGTTTCAAACACAGAAGGTATCCTAAGTCACACTTTCACTTCCTTTTTGAGCATTAGTCAGACACAGTACTGACTATATTCTTGGATTATTCTATATCAACACGTATTTCATGTAGTGCCAGAATGATTTGACTGACCAAGAAGGTATCAATATCATTAACAATCTTCACCTATGAATATACGGACATTTTTCTATAAAGAATTTTCATGGATAATATAAACATGTTGGTAAGTATTTGATATTGAATATCAGGTACAGCATGATAATTTGCTTTCACAGTTCAAAGATCAGGCACATGTTTCTTTGCAAATTCACACAGAAATATGCCTACCATTTTGGAACAGCTTTTTTTTTTTTAATTAAGCTCTCAGAGAATAATTTAAACGACTTAAAAAGACAAAATAACAGGTGTTTCAAGCCATAACTGAGCAAAACATTTTCTGCGAGATAACAAATGCTGTAAAGTGAATTTGGAATTAGTTTATCACAGTTTTAGAAACTTCTGTCCTGCATCAGTACCAAAAAAAAAAAAGCCAGAAGTGGTTTAATGGTCTATAAATATATTTCTCAGGTGTCTGAAGGTAGAATAAAAAACAGTCATTAATGGATCATTAAAAACACAGAAGTTCTTTGATGGTAGCAACCGCCTGAAACAATTTTCCTCGAGATTACACTTCTTCCTCACTAAACACATCAATTATTCTATCTAGACAGCAAATTTGGCTTAATTACCGGTTCTCATCTCAAGCACTGATTTTCCTCTGTGTAGAATAGAGGAAACTTACTCCTTTGTTACCCAAGAAGCAACCTAGTGGACTTATTGACAGAAAATTTTACTCCCTGATTAGCCAAAAAGAAAATTTAAAACATTTTGGAACTAGATCCAAAATATTGAAATAGTATCTTAATTGCAGAAAACTGCAAAGATTAAATTATTCACATAATTACAATTCATAGATATTTTAACAAGTGAAAACTGCTGACAAATTTTGTTAATTTAGTCACACAAATAGAATTTGGCAATTCAGAGAAATGGGCTATCCTTTTATTTAAACTGTTCAATTTTGAAATTAGGTGAAAATCAAACCTACTTAAGTACCAGGAGTACAGGGAATTTACCTAAGCAAGGATTATCAAAATGCTGCAATAGTATTTCAGTAAATGAAAAGGACATATGTTTGAGTAAGACTCAAAGTATCTTTCTGACAAGGCAATTCAGCAGGTCTTTTAATTTAGCAAATAAGTTATGTTTATCTTGGGAAAGGAAAGATTAAGGGTCATTCTAGGGTGATTAGAAACCCCCAAAATAAAAGTCCAATTAAAATTGACAAATATAGACTGTGTTGCATATGATCTTTCATAACAATTTTTTCTTGCCTCATAGGATGATTTTTGTCACACTCATGGGGTAGATGTCACTAAACCTTTAAAAAGGAAGTAGAAAGCAAGAAAAAATGCACAAGAAGTTTTTAAACAAATCTTTTTATTAATGCAAAGCTGATTTTGGTGTCGGGGTTTGGGTTTTTTTTCCAGTTTTCTCTGCTTTAATCTGTCAAAAGATTACTTGTCTCTCACAATAGGAAAATTAATAACTTGGTTCCTTTTTTACCTGGATGGCTTAAAAATTTCATGGTGGTTTCCCGAAGGATGGCCAAATAATACAGCACTAATCATATCCCGAAAACTCCTTTGAGGCAGATATTCCAGTATCTTTTGGCAAGAGTGTTGTCCAACTGAAATCTTTACCTCTTATCATGCATGCAGCCCCAGATGCCCTCTCCACTTCCAGCTTAATGGATAACAGATGTCAAGCTCTTCTCTACAAGTGCAACTCTTAAGATAGTGACTGCGCTTCTCCTCCAGACCCAGTGAAAGGATTTAATGGATCATTCGAGAACACTATAAATAACGACTTGCACATGCTGGCTCGCTTCTTATTGAATATATTCAAAAGGCCTATGAACAGTAGCCTTTTTAATCCAATACATTTACATAAATCATACTTTGAGGTTCATTACGGTCTTAACAAACATCTGGACAAGTGAACATAAACTAATCAGCGTTCAAGGAGATTTAGAGCATACTAATAATAAAGAACATGCCTAATAATACATACTTGGAACACGTGCTGTTACTGGAGGCAATAGGGGTTGACAAGGATAGCACCTCTTCTTTTATACCAGAAGGATTTACCAGGTACTTTCATCTCCTGGCAAAATGATTTTAACTGCAGAAGCAACTAACATTTCATTACAGTTTCAACCTATCTGCATTACTGATTGCCTGAAGTGACCAAGCAAACTCTAACTTTAAAAGCCCACTCTCATCTAATCTCAACATTGCGTGTGACGTTACTTGGCCTGCATTATCCACACATAGGTATTTCAATCACTCACAGAGAGGTAAAGACATTAATTAAGTCTGTGCACTTTTGAGAGAGAGAGCGGTCGGATATTACACTGAACTACAAGAACTGCCAGTGGGTCTAAAATCAAATTGACTCAATTTAAAATAAAAAATGCATTTAACTCCTGCATGTGTGTTAAAATGTGGCTTGCTGGGCAGAGGCTTTTGACGATGGATGTAGGAATCAGAATGTTAATCTGGCACACATAATGTGGCCATGTTCTTAGCCTGGAAGTGTTTGATTGAACATTGCACTTTCCAGCAATCATGAATTACTGACTGGGAGAGAACTGCCCAGAACTTGCTTTCCTTCATAAGACTACTTTTTTTTTCAGGGATTGCAATTGGACAATCACGGCCCAGAAGGCTGAAACTTAGAAGCTAAGATAGTTTACATATACTTCTAATATGCTAATACAACTGATATAAAATAATATAAACTGATAGAAAAATAAAGATGTCCATGAATCAAGAGAATTTCTTATTAAAATACATTTCTGAAAAATCTGGCAGTTTCCTACAGAAGTCCGTGGAGTGAAGTATTTGTTTTTATCACCTGCCCACACTATACCTGTTCCTATAATAATACATATGGTATTGCAGAACTGTTCCTGTAATTTTAAAACAAAGCACCATCTCTTCAGTGTAAAGAGACTATAATATCTGTCCTAGACTAAAATGAGACTGTCTCAATAAGCATATCAATTCCAAACTATGTTTTAAACCTTCTGAGGTAACCTGTGTTGCCTGAAAGATTTACACAGTTCTGATATTGGTTCTCTCATATTCCCAGCAGGACGCATGTCACAGCTGGAGGATCAGCCTGGAATTTAGGCTCCATGGCTTTTTTTCATGAGGTCCTTAAATGTTTGGGATCTGAGGTGAGAAATAGGCCCTAATATAAATGACTAGAAAGAAGGTTAAAGAGTATACATTTTTAATGGAAATAAAATGATTTAAATATTTATTTTATTTTGCTGCAAAGAAGGACTACACTGAGCATATTACAAGTACATATTTAAATGAAAATGAAACCAATTTGAAATACAATAAAAATTATTCTCTGTATATGTGTATATAGATAATTAAATCCTGTATCAGCAGTTTCAGAGTCCGAAATAATAAAAGGAGCACAATGAACAGAATGCTTTACCTCATTTTTGTAACTAGATGATTTTAGGGAAGACTTGGCATTAATTCCCATGAACTTTTCACTGTGGAGTTAGCTATCATTTTGTCAAAATCACATCTATCATATTCTTTCTTTCCCACAATCAAAAAACCTGCTCTAAGTTCAGATAGCCTTCAGACATTTCTGGGGAGACATATTTTTATTCATTCTAATTTGCTGGATGCACACTCCACAGTATACCAGCAAACAGCCCTATTGCCTACAAAATTAAGGAGATATATGCTGTTCCTTCACTTTACACATTGCTAAAGATTTACTGAATGCTGTATGTGAAATTTGCTCTCCACCCAAACTTTGCAAATGAAAGATAATGTCAATATTGATAGAGAGCAAAAAGTGAGGGGCGCAAAGCGGTCAGCACATAAACCTTTTCTTGACAAACTCTTCCAAAATTTCCTTTTGTTATGGTGTCTGACTGGCTGGACTATTTAGCAGTCAGCTTGCTATGACAAACCAGTCCTTTGGCAATTTAAACAATTTGGTAATGAACGTAAAACTTAATCCTTTCTTGGAGTGTTGTCCATAAGCAACATACAAATGCTTACAGCAGGTAGCAAGTCTACCATGCAGCAGTAATTTCACAGTGCCTTTTTATTAAATGACAGAAGAGCCCCCCTGAAGATATTAAGGATTCAGACAGCGGAGCCCTCTGGAAGGAAGGCACCACGCGCAGTGCAACTGCTGCACCGCAGAGCAGCCAGTGCTGCGCAACACCAGCCCTCTGCTAATGTCACGTAGTCGAGCTTCACTATTTCACCGAAGTGCACGAGTGAGAATTTCACCATAAATTTCTTCAGCTGAGAGAAACAGCACTCCCCAATATGTTCATTTTGGCAGGGGAGAGGCTTAATGAACATCTCTTAAATACTCTTTATTTTGGCAGGGAAGAGGCTTAATGAACATCTCTTAAATACTCATTAAATTTTCATTTTCTTTTTGTTTTTGATACCCACAGCTTGCCATTCATAATTCTTCAAAGCCACCCCTTATTTTCTAATCAGGATGTTGGTACTGTAAGAATGGTGTTTTAAGCATTTTGGACTGCTAAATCACTGGATTTTTGGAGACGCTAATACAATTACTTCAGTACTGGTAACTTCTTATTGATATGCTTATTGGTGCACTGTGGCTAAAAATTACTGTATAGCTGAAACATATTTACACACACACACACCCCCAATCTTAGTATAATTTAATTGTTTTGAAAGCATTGAACACCTATGGTGAAGTCACTTTTTGCTGGATAATTGTGTCTTCCCTTGTGTCTGGTTATTTCACAGATTTTTAGTTTCTGATTAAAACTTGAATAAAATGATGTGCTTAGCAAAAGCGTACACTGAAAAACATCAGATACATCACAGATAGGTAATGATTTTTTTTAAATGCAGGCAGTTATTTGAAATGTCCAGAAAACACTCAGAAAATGTCTGTATAAAATAAGAGGAAATGGCAAGTTACATTTGCCCAATAGATATTAAAAGATGTAAATCCAAGTATGTAAATGTGCAAGACTATGAAGTAGATGAAAAAAGCCATGCAATAGAGAAGAGGAATAAAAATAGACTTTTTAATACTTTGAATTTCAGTGTATGACTGAGTTTCCAAATACCTTTCCTGGAATTCAGGAACTGGGAACTTAGAAGTGGGCTGTTCTACACGTTCTCAATTAGTTCAATATTGAAATTAAAAATCCCGCAACTCATATGAACCTCATATTAAGAAATAAATATATTCACTCTGAAATCAACAGGAAATGGGTTATGAGAAAACTTTTAAGCTAATTGCAATGAAGTTTGCAGAGAAAGGATAGTCCCGTAATTTAAGCATTATGCTGGTTTTTCAGACAAGATAAAGACCATTACATGACTGGGGCCCATGCAATAAATTTCAAACCCAGGCATTTATCATGCACTTTTGATCATCTCATCCCTTTCTCTGTGTGCTTATCTCTCTCACCCAGATCTGTGTATACCATTCAAACCTCTTCAGATCTTCAAAGAGCAACGGTTTGCCAAAAAAATCCCCGAAGAACCACAGCCAGAGATATCTACTCTCACTCTCTCAAATGTGGAATAATGAAATTTCTCCACAAAAATACGCAGTTCAAAATGCAGGACAGTCAAGCAATAATGCATTTAAGATCCTTGCATCACTGCTGTGGTATAAACAGGAATTTTATACCACTTGAAAGGAACCAGTGGTCCACCTAGGTCAATATTCTGTCTCCAACAGTAGCTGACACTATCAGCCTGAAAGGAAAACCAAATAAAAAATACAAATCAAAACAAAAAAAACCCAAACAAATCCCAAACCACCACCATTTCAGTAGTGAGCATCCCTAGGAAAGATCATGATATTGTGCCTAGAAGCTGGCTTATGTCCAAAGCTGTACAAAAGGAGACACAGCTTTTGCTTTGAAACTAGCTAAATTCTTAGACAAACAGTTTTTAAAACATCAAACCTGCACTTTTTAAAGCTCTTTCAAACAAGTCTTAGGTCTAGCCGCACCATTACTTTTTCCCCCGGTCCCCTGAGTTACAGCCAGTTCTATAAAGAAAAAAGATTTGTCTGCATAAATATTTAAAAATGTTGTTCAAATGAAAAAAACCCAACAACCCAAACTCAAGACTATAGCTTTAAACCAGTCAGAGCAGGACAGAAATTGTTTCACAGTCTTTAACACAGCGTTTCCATTTAGGACCGCAGACAGAAAATAGAGCAAGTAATCCTATCTGACATCACTAGCAAGACAATGAAAGGCCATTAAACAGGGCAGCCTCCAGAAGAAGTGTGGTTTTGAAACCTGTCTGATACCAATGAGAAATGAGGAGCTGGCAGAACGCTATAATTTCAGGATGCATAGGGAGGGATGGAGAACTTGCAAGGAGCGAGGAGGGACGAGTATTGTAAACGAACAGAAACAAGAAGGACCCTGTCTGGAATGGGAAAATCTCTTTGTATGTCAGAATACTAACCAAATACTAACCAATGATCAAAGAATTCTCCCCTACATTTACTGCTTATTCCTTTACATTTTATTTCAGCTATTGCTGTTATGTTCCATTGCATCCTAATGTAAGGGTATTTTCCATCAACTCGGTAAAAACTGTTGGATTGTAAAGACCGAACAATAACAGAGCGTCACTGGACGTCCATCTCCTAATCCCAGAACGGATGAGTTCCTTGAGTTCCTGGCTTTGTGTGCATGCCCTGATTTTACACTGAGGATGGTCCTGGTGAAATGGTGAAAATACTGACTATAGAATTACACACCAATGGGGCCTGACCACTGAAATTACAATTCAGCTGCAGTTTGGGCATCAAAGGAAACAAATCCGCACCTCGAATACTGTGTTCAGTTTTGGGCCCCTCACTACAAGAAGGACATTGAGGTGCTGGAGCGTGTCCAGAGAAGGGCAACGAGGCTGGTGAGGGGTCTGGAGAACAAGTCTTATGAGGAGCGGCTGAGGGAACTGGGGTTGTTTAGCCTGGAGAAAAGGAGGCTGAGGGGAGACCTCATCGCTCTCTACAACTCCCTGAAAGGAGGTTGTAGCGAGGTGGGTGTCGGTCTCTTCTCCCAAGTAACTAGCGATGGGACGAGAGGAAATGGCCTCAAGTTGCGCCAGGGGAGGTTTAGATTGGATGTGAGGAAAAATGTCTTTACTGAAAGAGTGGTGAAACATTGGAACAGGCTGCCCAGGGAAGTGGTTGAGTCCCCATCCCTGGAGGTATTTAAAAGACGAGTAGATGAGGCACTTAGGGACATGGTTTAGTGGGTGGTGGTGTTGGGTCGACGGTTGGACTCGATGATCTTAGAGGTCTTTTCCAACCTCAATGATTCTATGATTCTATGATTCTAAATGACAAAAATCATAACTTTTCCTGATAGACTTAAATCTGATTGCCAAAACTATTTAGGAGAAGGAAGTTCTGGTATTACACATGCCAAGCGGCGCTGCCTGCTATTGTGGTGAGTCCATTCTCCTCTTACAGCCTTTTGGAATTCTTGAATTTGGCATTTCCATCTCAAAATACTCATTCTGAGAGTCTGTTCAGAGGCACATGTTCAGAACAGGCCTCATACACACCAGCAGCTCAGCCGAAAATGGTCACTTCCTTTCAGCACCCCAGCTAGTATGAGAGGCTCCCACCTCAAAGTCCCTTTGGGGATATCAGCATAGGTCCCTAGTCCTGGTACACGTTTCCTGAATGAAATTAGCTACATCAACTCAACATTGTCTCACATACACATCTATTAAATGTACTGCTGTACCTGTATAAATTAGCAATGCAGACTGGTATTTTCTATAAACTTTTCACGATGGTGACTCTGTCTGACTGCGTGACTAGCCAGTGCTTAACCCACTGAATAATGATGATCACCTCAACCAGTCTTTAGCTTTTTATGGAAAACATAAATAATGATACTTATATGCATACACGCGTATACAAAAATTTGCACAATTTCTGAGTTTTTTTACATTTTCAGACCATTTTTCTCACCCACAACAAAAAGGAAAATAATTCATGCAGCTTTACAGTTGAAATATTCTGCATGAAATAACTTGGAAACCAAGACAAGCCATATTTACCACTATCTATAATACTCTGAAGGTACAAGCTGACCAGGCATTACATTTTAACATTCATCATATGGTCTTCAGCCCTTTTACCACAACCCCATCACAAGATTTAATGTGCATTAGTCCTCACTATCGACAGCATCCTGAAAACCTGAAAAATAACTTTGCCTAAACAGTTTTCTTAGTTTAGTCTCAGTTTTGCCAGGCTTTCTGCATATGCAAGCCCTCTGAACATGACTCATTCTAGTTTGGCTTTTTGTGAACATTTTAAATCTCTCTGTCTTTTTAAGGTCTCAGATTATATATGTGCTCAAAATTGCATACAGCTGTCCAAACACAATCTTAAAAGCCCCTTGGAGCATTAAAATAATTTTCCCTGCATTGCACTCTATCCTCCTCTTTAACACTAACAGTGTTCTGTTTGCTTTTTTATCTTCACTTATGTGTAATACTGAGTTTGATTCCTTGACTGTCTACTGTCACATGCAGATATTACTCCTCATCTGTGTTTGACAGGACATGCCTGTTAGTGTATATCCTGGCTATTCTAAATCTATTGCTCCACTGTTTCACAATGATCTGCTTTTAGACACACGTTACATTTGCCCACTACAGTTTCATAATCAAATGATTCTTCAAAATTAAATTTCATTCTTCTATATTAAAGGCCTGACATAAATTCTTTTTAAATAAAAGGAGGTCTTTCTTTGATGTTATAGGGTTGTCCATAACTAAGTGGTTTGTTTTATTTGCATGTTATGTGATGGTGCAAATCAAAGAGTTATTATTTCGGTGCACAACTAATCTAACAACTATCTTCCTAGAGCAGGTAACTCAAAATTATTTTAGGCTACGTAAGTGACCTAAGACTTGGGCAAACTTAGATGCAATGAGCTCAATCAATCAATACAATGAAGGCTCAGAGAAAAAGTGTTATTTTTTTCCCAAAGTATAACTAATTATGTAATTTTACACTTAAAAAGGCAGAGAAGGGACATAGAAACGAGTGGAGATTAGTTTTCAAAGCTGCTATGGGGTTTAATTTTGGTGACAATGACATTTGGAACATAAAAAGGCCTATTTCATTTGAGGAATGAAAATTCTGGTACTTAAAAGGCTATTGTGCAAGACACCAGCAATGCTCATTAGAATAAATGCATTCTATGATACATTTTAATTATCTGTTTAGTTTAAACACAAGAGTTGAAAAAATTATGAATGACAAATATTGCCTCATGTCAGGCTGAAAAATGTACCTGTTTTTTCATGAAAGCACAGAGTAAATCACAGAACCTATTTATTGAAAAGGAATATTATGGAATGGAATTCCTCTTGCATGGGTACAATTACTTCCTTCTTCATAACTATAAATGTGGATAATTGCATTCTTATTTTGATTTTCTCTGAAACATAAACATGAAACCAGAAGTCGTCAAAACTAGTAACACACATAACATACATAGAATAAAAGACAGTTTATGAAAAGATATAACTGTAATTTTCTATCTGGGTACAGGTTTCTAGAGGCTTATGGAAGATTGTAATGGATTTTAATTTGTGTCTTAAAATAATTCTTCATATTTTCCATACTTAGCTTTTTAAAATTTAATTTGTAACTATACAGAGTTAATCCTGTGTTGCAGTCCGAAGAGATCTGTCTCTGACTGACAGATTGAGGACAAGAATAGGGCATGGTAGCAGTAAGAGCTGCAGCAGAGAATGCAAAAGGGGGATAGGATGGAACATAGATGCACGAGAGCACAACGAACAAAAGCTTTGATAGAAATGTTTCCTGTAGCCTTTCTTTGACACCTCTGCCCAAAACCACCTTTAAAAGTAGGAGAGAGAAACAGTGTTCACTGCCCTTTTGTTAAGTGTGATAGCTGAAACCAATGGATCCACAGTCAGCTATCATCATTAATATCCTTCTCCAGAAAGGGTTTTCAATAGTCCAGTGATAGCTAATGAAGGTACCACGATGCATATGAGACCATAAGCAACACCACATGTCCAGATAAAAGGGAGAAGAGAAAGTGGAAGAGCAGGAAGATCCAAGCACCCTTTGAGTTCTCTCTGTACCCAGGCCCACTGGTGGTCAGACAAGGGACTGAAATATGGTCCTGAATGAATGTTTCTCTTTTGTTGCTGGATTACTTCCTTCAGATGCTGATAAATTATAGGAATCAACAGTACCCCTTTTTAATCATTTGCTCTCTTTCAAAACTAATTACTAGGACCCGTTGACTTGCCCTTTGGGCTCTACACCATGTGTGGTATGTAGTCACATTGAAATGACTGAAATCCTTCTATTCAAATTACTTGATGGAGAATTGCAAAGAACATCAGATATTACTCTCTAGGACCTCTGCTCTCCAGTGCCTTGCCACTTTAAGAGATGTCATGCTGTCAATGACTTCTAAATCTGCAGCTTTCACTAAAAAAAACCTAACAAGGACTGGTGTCCCTGGTGTCCCAGTGAAATAAATATTCATTTTTAAACCAGCTACCTTAGGAGATAACAGTGAATATAGTATTGACAAATACAGTGTAAAATACGGTCCAGAATTCTGACTTCTAGAGCCAAACATTTACTTCAGCAAAAGAAGCAAAGTCTAGAATCTAGTTTTACTAGATGCACCTCTGTCAAAGACTTTCTTTTTTTGTGTGCAGATTCAACTTCAGAATGCAGTGATTTATTTGTCTGTGGTTCATAGGAGAAAAGCAGGAATTATAGGTCCCCTTTATGAATATTTAATTAAAGAGAAAAATAACATGGACTTTTTTGTAAAGGAATCTCATTCTCACCTTAGGCAGAGAGTATACAAGTGAGATGCTTAAAATATCTTGTCCTGGTTTTGGCAGGGATAGAGTTAATTTCCTTCCTAGTAGCTGGTACAGTGCTGTGTTTTGGATTTAGGGTGAGAACAATGTTGGTAACACACTGATGTTTTAGTTGTTGCTAGGTAATGCTTACACTAG
>NW_008796217.1:3234939-3281504 GCF_000699145.1 Aptenodytes forsteri
ACAAAAAAAAGTGTATTTTCATACTCTCCATTGATCTTTAATGCATAATCTACTAAATGACTAGAGACCTCCCAAGAACTGCTGTTAGGTTTTGTTTGTTCTTTTTTTACCATACAAGTTTAAACATCAAAGAGCTTTAATTAACATTAGCAGAATTTTCCTCCTGTGGCCTAAAATCTACAAGGCTAAATTTCCCCTTAGACTCCTTAGTCCTGGTAGAATTAGTGAAATAACTTATCCTTGGCAATATTTACATGGTCTGCCAGGAAACTTCAGCATGAAAATCATAGAGACAGAAGAATAATCAATTAGTACTTGCTAGGAATGCTCTTTCCCCCTTGGCTAGGAGATCAAAGCTGAATCGTTATTTGACCATATTTTAAATGCTATATTTACTAAATGCAAATGCACAAAGAGAATGCATTCAATTTGTCAAGTCATTTTTGTCCATTTTAGGAAAAAACTATTATGAATGTCATAACTACCCATTACTGATGACATTTTGAATTGTACTGTTCTTTGAATGAGCACTAATAGTTTAGAATGTTAAAGCCAATATACAGAGTTATATGAAATAAATTCCAAATGGAATGGAAAAGATATCGTGTTAATGCATCTTGAGGAGAAAAACAAACCCAAAAAAGCTACAGGTCAATCGTAGATATTTTTCTTTCATTTAGAGGACTCTGGAACAAGAATAGTGGAGTAAGAAGTGTATCCGTTCAAATGTCAATGTTTCTATTTCTGTACGTCTTTAGACAGGTGAGATCTGAAATGGATAAATTCATATTTCTATCTTTGTTTCATTTTCTTCATTCCTTTACACTGTGTATATAAATTATACATCTGAATGAATATTAATGGCAGCCTCCATGGATTTGAGCACACAAACACAGGATGATTTCTGAGTTTAAGTGAAGAAGAGATATCCATAAGGTGGTTTTTTTTAGCTGAGGAAATCACAGCCAAAACACTTCTCTGCAAAAGGAAAAAAATAGACAGAAATGTGGCAGAAAGCAGCGTTAATTTCACATATATGTTAACAAACAATGGTTTGTTGTTGTTCTTAGCCTGCACAACTTAAGTGTGTTGAACATCTTAGATAAAACTTTGATCATTTCTGGTAATGACCTATAGAAAAGTCAATATTTTATGGGAGTGGGCATGCAGGACTGTGTGAGATACTATGGTCTCACTCTGTTCTTAGGATAAAATGTAAATATGACATCAGTTACTAGCCCATGGAAAACAGTTTTATGTCAACACAGTGAAAATTAAACACTGCATCAAAATTTTCAAGGAAAGTTCAAGGAACTTTCATAATTAGAATCATAGAATCATTGAGGTTGGAAAAGACCTCTAAGATCATCAAGTCCAACCGTCGACCCAACACCACCATGTCCACTAAACCATGTCCCTAAGTGCCTCATCTACTCGTCTTTTAAATACCTCCAGGGATGGGGACTCCACCACTTCCCTGGGCAGCCTGTTCCAATGTTTAACAAATTTTATTTTCTATTTATTCTTTGATTTCGCTTGATATTTTCTAAAATAGTTTTGCTTGCTATATTGGATTACAGAAGAATACTTCAACAGAGCACCCTGGTTTCTGGAATGACTTTGGTGAAACATGGAACAGCTTATGGCCTTGAAAACTTATACATGGGAAAATAAACATGCTCATTAAAAATACTCAGAAACAACAGTAAACTGATTTAGTTAATGAGATATCAACCCTGTAAGCAGTAATTAGGACAGTGCTGATGAATACATTTGTAACAGCAGAAGTCCTAAATCTTGGACCTGAGTGGACTAACTTGTTTTACAAAGACAGGAAGACAGAAGCCAACATGTTTGTAAGGAAGCAACAAACACTCATCTGAATGAAATTCACTCACATTCCCCTGAGAGCATTTTGTTAAAAATAGTTTCACTTTCTCTGAAGTAAATTCATCATTTCCTGAAGAAAAAAAATAAAAGACTTACTTAAACTCCCTTTGTCAGATGGATCATTTGCATGTTTTTTTTCTTGAAATATGCAATCAAAAGCAGTCAAGGAACATAAGAACATAGAATTCATTGTTAAAATAAGTTAAGGATACTCATAACCAAGAAAATGAAAATCAGTATCAACCATAACTAGGAAATAAATGTATATAAAAATGACCGAGAACTGAAGGGAATGTCTTTAATATAGAAGTGTTAAAACAATCATAGTTCCCATGGAACCACTCCAAGAGAAAAAAGGAGCCGGGGGGGAAAAAAAGGAGAGGTGGTTCAGGAGTCATTATTTATGTACCTCACAGTAAAAAAATACTTTCTATTGTTGAACAATGTATTAAAGTAACCTCTTTTTTCCTGTAATGAACAGAATTATGCAGTGAAGAGTGACAGAAGCCATGATCATTTCCATAGCATATGAGTAAGTCCAACTAATGCCACAGACGACTTTTCATTAAGACAATTAAGTTAATATGAGTTCTCAGGAAACTGCCACTTCCACTTGAATATGTCGACAGTCAAAGACACACACAAGATACAGAGACTTAAAACAAACTGTACGTTCTGCCTACATGTTTCTCTCTCATTCTTCTGTGATATATTTTCCTATAAAAACATGTATAGTGAAAATCATAAACAACTTTTTGGCCCTGAGCGCTTTCCTCAAAGTTCTTACCAAATATGAAAACAATTATGGCTTTCCACTTTTAACATTTTAAGCCACCAAATGGTAAACAGGAACAGTATGAATAAGATCAAGAGTCTGAAAGTCCCTGCAGCTATTCAAAGATGACTCTTCTCCAGAGTCTGCAAGAAAAACTGTTGCTTTTGGCTTAGCTGAGAGCTCCCCATACTTCTTATGTCAAGCTAAAGATAATAGATGAAAATGTTGCATATGTATACGAGTAGCTTGGGAGGGAAACAGATGCTTTAAATTGGCCTCTGTGAAGCACTGAGAGTGCAGATGGGGAATACGCTATTAAAACATGGCCATTATATTACTTTTACTATCTCTAGTCTGAAGGAAACAGAGGCCAGTTAAGGACTACCTCATTTGGAGATTCACTTAGGGCAAACATTAGCACACCCAGTGTTAATAAAACATGTTTAGAAAGCATCTTACAGTAATGCGTACTACGTAGCAAGCTGGAAATAGCCTATAGCAGCTGTGAAGCATGAGAGGCATAGCAGAGCCAGAACCTCGTGTCTTGACTGGCACTTCTATTCTAAGCACCGTGTTCTCGTCACAAAAGCTAGTGACAGGTAGAGGGTGTAGACAGCTGAAATGAATTACGTATTTCAGGAATAAGAAAGAGGCAGGAATCATAAAGACAGAAGCTCAAATTTGGTTCTCATTGGTACCTCAGCCTAAAGTAACATGGTTACTAAAGCCACAGTAATAGCGTAGGGTTGATTTAAATTAACAGACAGAAGAGTGTTTCAATGTCATTAATGTTCCTTGAAGTTAAAAAAAACAAAACCAAACAAAACCCACAACTGGATATGTAGGGGAGATACATCTAGTCCATCTCCAGATGTCTACACCTGAGCAATCCCCCCGAGATGGACTACATCCAGAGATACATCCAGATGTCTACACCTGAGCAATCCCCCCTAGGCTCTGGAAAGAGATAGAAGATTGATGTGATCCCTTTTGGAGAATTTTATTAGAGTGAGATCAAATGCTCTCTAAAAGAGCTGATTTCATTCCATTGACTATAAAAAGATATCTTTCCTAATTGCCTAATGCTAGGTGAGATGAATTCAAGCCCAAGTATGAGACTCACATGATTTGTTTGTGTACTCATTTTTCCCCCTCCTTCCTTTGTTTTGGAAAAGTAGATATTTGAATTGCCACATGGTGTGAAGGGAGCATTAAACATTTACATTTCGACTTAGATGGATCTTAGCTGACCAGGACATTAACCATTGTCACTTGACCCTTGTTTGCCCTTCACTCCTCCTCCCACCTCCAACCATAAAATCCAATTCGTATAGTTACTATTTAGGAAGCTTATAAATATAAGTACATAGAATCATAGAATAGTTTGGGTTGGAAGGGACCTTTAAAGGTCACCTAATCCAACCCCCCTGCCGTGGGCAGGGACATCTTCCACTAAATCATCTCTCTCTCCAACTATAAACTCTGTTCAGACACAAACAGCATTATCAACTTTTTTGATTTAAAGTCATAGAATATTGGGTTGGAAGGGACCTTTAAAGGTCACCTAATCCAACCCCCCTTCCGTGGGGGGGGGGATCTTCCACTAAATCATCTCTCTCTCCAACTATAAACTCTGTTCAGACACAAACAGCATTATCAACTTTTTTGATTTAAAGGACTTAGTAAACTCACTTTTGGTGAAAATTCACTGAGTACTTGATGACATGCTGGGCAAAGAGCAGTTTAAGAGAAATTATTTGCTTCACAGAACAAATACGATCCGTGCAATATACTGTAGTCCAAAAACATCCAAAAGATGTGACACTGCTTTCCTATGTTGCTAGTGAAACTCATGGATTTGCTGTTAGTAAGAGTTAGGTTTGCTCTTAAATAGTGTTAGATAATTAAAAGTTGAGAGAGAGTGGAATCTTACCTAGAAAATTCTGAACTACTTTTTCAAAACTTTTTGCTTAGCATTCCCTCAGAGCAATAAGGAAAACAGCAGACACACACCTACACTGTTAAAATCTTGACATATCTATTCTCCCTCTTTTATGTTCTATTCTATAAAAACCTTTGAAAATTATTCAAAAGCAGCATTTCCAACAACAAAAACTACATACCTAGAAGGCTGAATTCTCATCCTTCTATTAACTTCCCTTTAAAATTGAAAAACCTAAAAATCTGAGTAAAACACAGTAAAAACATTAAATCCTGACTTCACTGAAATCAGTAAGAATTTCTACAGGAATAAGATTTTTTCTGAATATTTTCAGCTTACTTAATATAGATATTATGAAATTAACATATTGTTCTGATAAATAATTCTCTTCAGACATAGCTGTTTGCATACAGAACATAACTTTCTGTGTGTAAAATGTAAACCATGTTTATAGCTTCCTCACCTCACTCAGCTATTTCCTTAAAATAAATCATCTTTGTGTCCCTGATTATGTTGAAGATCTATCTGTTGATGAAGGATTGAAAGATGCAAACAGCTGCTTGTAAAAATATTCTATTTTTCAGCTTTGTTCAGCTTTCAGATACATATTTCACATTTGAAAGGTAATAGTACATGGAGCAAGGGAATCTTGAAAAGTGAGTGACCTAAACATCTTTATTGGGATTATAACGTGTAGATAAATCAAAACAGTTGCACAGTCGTAAGCGGTTGTTAACTTATCTCCAAGCAGGCTATTTGACTGTTACACACTGATCATTACGAAACCTAAATATCAGATGCAATATAAAAGCATATATCAACATTAATTATAAGAGGTCTGATGAATCCTTAATTGCTTAATTTTGTGAAACACAAGAAAGAGAAAGAGTGATTCTGAGTATGCCAATGAGGGAACTTAAATGCTAAAAACTGAGATATCTCTGAAATGTAGATAAAAGATGAGCAAAAGCTTTAAGAAAGGTTAAGTTCAGACTTAGGTGCTTAAATTCCACACTTCAAATGTCTAAGACCTGTCACTAGACAGAAATTCATTACATTATCAAATTCCACGGTACCTTTGCTCCATACTTGCTCATTTGGAAAACAGTTTACAGATTTGTTTCTATTCAGTGCTCCTCAGACATAGCACTATATAGAATCAAAATAATACTACCAATTCAAAATAATTAATAACATTTATCTTAAATAGAGATTTGCCATTTTTTCTTTTTATTATAGAAGATGAATCATTAGCCATCAAAGCACAACAAATGATGATGACGACAACAAGAAAAATAACATGGCAACTGTTTTCAAAACTCCAAGAGTGTGAATGTGATCACCTATCAAAAGTAAATAAGAAAAATACCTTTGTTTTTCAACTTAAACCACTACAAATAAGGAATGAGATTTTAGCTTCATTATACCTTACTTGAAACAGCCTTTGTAGTGATCATATACTTATTAAGATTCTGAGTCAGATTTTGGCATTAGGGAAAGAAGTTCCAAATAATAACCACACATAACAACCACAATTTCCCTGCAAAAGAATTTTCCTGTAAGGGTATGACTTGGATGTTAGTAGCTAATTAATGCTAACAAAAAAAAAAACCAAGAAAACAAAACAACAACAAAAAAACCAAAATAACCAAACCCAATCTATTGGTAAAACTACGAAGCCTAACTTCATGCACATAATCTTTAATGTGCCAGAGTCTTACATTCACTTCCTAATCTAAAACAGCGCACGTTAAAATTGAGACCAATGCAAAAATCCTAACATAAATCCAGATGCATATTTTTACAATGAAAGGCAAAAGCAAAGAACGTTGAATTAAAAAAACAAACAAACAACAAACAAAAAAGCCCCACTGGCATTTTCAAAACCTGGATCAAAACAGACAGCCAAAATTTAAATTCATGCATTTTATTTCTGATTTAGAGGGATAATTCTTGTACTTATTCCTTAACTTGCCTAAATTGTCATAGATGGCTGAACGGAAGATAGGTGTTCTGATGTGTGAACAAGAATTTGAGAACTGTGCAGAAACTATAGCACAGTCGATAAGTTGAGTGCACAGACTGTAAACTCATTTTCATGAATATGACTTTTAATTTAGAGCTAGACACATGAGCAAAGTACTTGAAAACCCATATCAATGTTCAGCAGCTTGCAGATGACTACCAAGTGGCCTAATTTTTTATTAACATTATAGGACAAAATTGATTTACAGTGGAAGACTACTTTGTTGTAGCAGTTAATACTACATTTACATGCCTCTATAATTTACTTCACTTACGGCTGTCTCTTATATTAATATTCATTATAAAAGTCATCTTCTAGTATTGCTTGATTTGACAGGAATGCATTAGCTATGACAAATGCTTTATAATGTGCTCAGACAATATTAATACAAGCAGAACCTCTGATAATTGCTGTTACTTAAATACAAAGATTTTCTTTTTTGTTTGAATTTACCCTTTCCTCTCTTCTTCCAACCCTTCACTAATATAAGCTTTGATAACTATACATCAGTCAGAATCATTCCTAGGCTCAGCTTGGCTTGCTAAATCACATGAAAAACTGAACCAATTCAGTCCTTTTAGAAATTTTAAGATACAAAAATTGTTATGATGTTTTGTTTTGAGGAGGGATGTTTTAAGTAGAAGTAAATCACTTTCGTTAGCTGTGATCTCTATTTTATGTCACAGTAAACAAATTTTTCCTCCTTAGGAGGTGACTTGTTCGTAAAAGTTCCTTATCCATATGTAATCTGAGATCACAGCCAGAATTTTTACAAGCGCAAAGTAGAATAAACCTGGCTGCCAGGTTTACTACAGCTCTACAAGTTGTAATAAGACTCGCCTGGAGAAAGAGGGTCTGAAGTTTCAGAGGATACATAAGTAAGGTACTACCACAAATTATGTTCAAATTTTGCAGCCTAAATAGACAATAAAATTAGTCTGTACGGTCATAGTGCAAAGAGACCCATGGGCAAGGAACTATTATTAAAAAAAAAAATATTTACAGAACCCTGATGTACACAGGGAAGAATCCACGACTCAGCATTTATCAGTAATTATATCAAAATCAGAGCTCAGCTTCATAAATATGTTAATTAATTCACTCGGAACAAAACACTGAAAAACAAGTTGCTGTAAAATAGGTGCTACCAGTGTTTTTGCTATAATAGCTATGAGTCTATCTTGTCCTCAGGCAAAGAGTTGCCAAAAATTTAACACCAAGCACACTATAATCAACTGTCTCAATTTCTTGTGTTTTCTAAGACATTAATATGATATATTTTAATAGTCTAAGTGAGATGCCAAAGTTCTCCAGATAAATGTTTGTCATTCTCATATGTAAAAACCAGGCATAGTCTAGACTCTACTTTCTAGAAAGCCAGGCCCCAAGTCATCTTCACAACAAATATTCAGGGAAAGCATTTCTCATTCCTGATATCAATGGCAAACAGGTCATTAATTCAAACAATAAATCTATTTAACTACCTATAGTCCAGTGTTTGAACTGCAGAAGGTATAACTGTTGTAGGAGTAATATCTTCGCGGTGCACAGCAAACCATGTTCATAGCCTCATGCAAACTTACACGTATAGACTGAATGGCGGGAAACAAGCATGTTTTGTTAGTATCATTTTAAAGCAGATAATTCGCTTTGTTATATTGTGCTACATCAGTTATGTTTTCCTTGTATCGAAGTTGCTACTGTCAGGATCTGTGAGGGCTGGTAAGCTCTCCTCCCCAGGGAGGCAACAGTCCCTTCCTCTATGGAGACAGAAACGCCCATGGCTCGCACAGGGTACGGCACAAAACAAGTGCCCCAGATCCATTTTGGACTAGAATTTGTACAGAGAAATATAAATACCAGACAGACAGGCAGTTACAGTGCTCTAGCTAAACCCTGAAGCTCTTCGTATTTTTTGTTTGGTGGCTTCTGGGGCTCTGGGCAACATAGCTACCAAACAGGTAATGCTGCACCTAGCATGGACCTCTGACACATAGCTGGAGCTTCAGAAATTCCTCCCTCAATTCCACTGGGTTTTATTCCCATTTTTCTATATGTAAAACTGTCCCAGCTTTCTGGGATTTTTTCCTCCTTTGATAATCCCAGTGCCAATCAATATAATAGTAACATGATTCATTTGAATTGAAATTGGATAACCCCTTCTTTGAGCCTGGGATTTCTCTATTTATTAAACTCATAACACTGTACCAACCAGTGATATAGGGTAAATATACATTTATGAAATGGGCATTGGGGAAAATCTCTTTAAACCTCTCCCTGGTTCTTTGCAAAATTCCACCAATGATAATCAAAACCTTTAGATGCATTTAAACACATATTAACCATTCAGAAGCTCTAGATGAAATAAATTTTAGTAGTAAGTCTTTAAGGATTCTTATTCAGGGTACATGCTCTGTACATTTACAAAACTTCACAAATAGTCTATAAAAAATGCTACTATGATGAGTTTCAGCACCTCTTTTAAAGCTGGAAACTGTGTGTTTCACATCCATAAGTATGTCTGATCCAGAAAACAGGCAAGTTTTTGCCATAATTAAAGTGACAAAACAATAAAAGAACCTGTACATGACTGTACTGCTAATAAAGTCCTGTGCTTCTCTATCAGAGTTCCTCATTTCCTTAGAGACCCAAAAGAGGAATCTGGTATACATCGCACTGTTGCTTCACTAGCCTGTAGCTAAGCTAGGTTAAAGAACTGTTCCAAATAATAAATGTTATTTGAATTATAGAATCATAGAATGGTTGGGTTGGAAGGGACCTTAAAGATCATCTAGTTCCACCCCCCCTGCCATGGGGTATTATTTCTTCTATGAAAAAAGTAAAAAAAACCCAATAGCTTGTCACAGCACAGCTCTTTTACAAAAGCTTATTTGTTCATGTATGAAAGAAAAACTTGGGGTATCAGTTTCATTATTCTGACATCAGCCAACCATTTGGTACCACAGAGATGCAACTTCTTTCCACATCTACTCTGTACAACTTCAAACCAAATTCAATTTCTGAAAGCAGGGCCTCTTGGGTGATGATCACACCTGAAGTTAAACTAAATTAAGAAATGCCTTAAACTGGCTCTGAAATGATCAAACATTTAAGTCTCCTAAGGCTTCTTCTCGTTAATTTATGAACTTTATTGCCAATACTTCAAATATTATACTTCAGTATTTCAGATATTCAGGTCAGATGTCCAAAAAAAATCCATTAAAATACAATAAATAATAATGGATTCTTCAAACCAGGAGTTGAAGCAATTAGTAATATATTAGGTTAACTATGAATACTGAAAATAAATATATGCCTTTGCTCAGTTCACATAATCAGAGATATATTTAAAAAAAAAAAACAAACAAAAAAACCCAACTAAAAAAACCACATCAAAGGTACCACAGAACTTCCTTACTTTGGTAAAATATCAAATCTTGTCTCTCGATTCAGAAACTGCCCAAGTATGTAATAATGATCTTGAAAAAGGTAAGCATGCTCTTCAAACTGGTACTGAAGTACTCAGTAGGTAGAAGGGTGGGCTCAGCCACTGGAAAGCACTCCCTGCCAACTGTAAAGCAAGTGTGCACACAAAGCCGTAGCTCAGAGTATGGTGACACACTACTAAAGGAAGATAAATACACTCCCAAATATGTAAGGCTGGAAGTGTTAGCACTATATCTCGTGAGTTCCATAACGACAGCCATCTTGATTAGATACAGTGTCTACAGTATCTGAGGAAAAGAAAAACACTAAGCAGCACAGATCCATGCAAGAGCAGAAAAGACAGAAACTGTTCTTTCCAACTTTCTGGTTTGGGTTTTGGGTTTGTTTGAGTTTGTTTTTTGGGATTGTCTGTTTGTGGGTTGGGTTTTTTTTGCATAAACGGCAGTCGGTAACAAACTGAACAAAAATAATACAGGCAGAGGTTGAGGATAATACAAAATATAATGACCTGTTAGTCTCCACAACACTTGGATTATTATTTTTTTTTTCCTCTGCATCATTGGTTTTCCCCTGAGTATTCTCATTTCAAGGGTTTACTTTGAAGTGTCCTGGAAAGTGAAGTTTTGCATTTTTAAAAATCTCTTTAAAGTACGAGAAAGACTGAAGAAAACAATGAGACAGATTTCCAGTCACAGATGGTTCTTCTAGACTATTACTGATCGACAAAGATGTAGCACAAAGTGCTACAGTGTTGTCATCCACACTGTTAATGCTAATTAGTAGGAGTGCGCTAATTCAAAATTCCATTATTTTTTTTCCTTTGTTTAAAGTTAGCTAGGAATTGTTAAAATCTTAAAACAAAACGACAGTAGGAGATAGTAATGAAACATATATAGTTTCATAGTTGTGACACAGCACAATCGGGGACCTTGACTTGGAGCTAGACAAACCAACGGATAATTAAAAGGCAGCCCAGTAACAACTCAGCATTTGTGAACAGCCATCACAGTGGACAGCTTAAAGAATCCCCTGGCATAGGAAAAACAGAACTATAAACGAGAATCTCAAATTTTTGTGCAGTGAAACACGTGAAAAATTCTCAACAACAACAAAGTGATGATTAAAGGTTTAAATTTGCAGTAGCACGCTGGGTAATTTTCATTTAAATTTACCCAAACACACTAGTTAAGTACCGTTATGTAGTGCAAATATTCAGACAGATTGTTATTTGCCTTCTAAACAATTCAGTAAGCCTTAAATGGGTGCCCTGACTTTGGCTCAAGGAGGCATTCAGGTAACTGTTAAAAATGTGAAAAGGAGATGCAGCCCCTGTGCAAGTGGAGGTTGGCCCCCCAAATCTGGCAGTGCAGCGCTTTTGTCAGTATGAACTTTACGTTTACTCCATTAGATTCCATGTTGTTCTTCCTTTCATCATGGGCATAATTCACCTTCTCCGCTCAGTAGTGCGGTTACCACGCTCGCTGTTGACACCTGGAGCAGGAGCTGCAGGACTCATGACACAACATGTACCTCAGGCTGGAAAACTACAGTGAGAAAACAGCAGGAGAAATGACAGCCCTTTTAGTTACCCCCTTCATCTTGGTAAATCAGTATCTGACCATCCAGGTATTTAGGTAACGTGCATGAATTTATCTACATTTAAACAAAAAAAGCTACCTGACTTGTGCTTCCAGAAAAAAATTATTGTATATGTATTAGCATGCATGGATTTTCATGAGGGAAGTGTCAGTCATAAGCTTATTGCCACAATTGGGTTAAACGTTCCCAAATTGTAGCAGTTTGAAATAAAAGAGCTGATTCTCATTATGAGATACTGTGATCCATGCTATTGATTTTGTACAGAAGCTTTCCACATGTTCGTACCACGCTCCCAGGGGCTGTGAGCATTGTCACTCCTGTGCACACACACACTAGAGGTGTCCCCACTAATGATCTACTAAATTGTGCTGCTGAAGCTCACTTACACTAGTCATACTCTGTGAGGGAGATAACGTACTAACCCTTCTCCAAACCATTGCCCTTGCCCTGCGTCTGGTGGTGTAACAAGGAAATAGCAACTAGGAAGCACATGCAGGAAAAGCGTGACGAGGTTGTTTGGCAAGATCTGCCCCGTATTTCAAGCTCCCTATGTATTGCCATCAACGGCTGCTAATACTTCCTTATACTTGAAAGCAGGAAAAGAAGTAGGCATCTTTCCCTACGGGGAAATGTTGGTTTATTAAGGGCAACTACCACAAGCAAATTCGACTAGATGGCTGAAGTGGGTAATCTGTTGATGCAACTTTCAGCATCTAAGACGATGCTAGAAACTTGCAGCTGTTAAACCAGCAGAGCAGAAAATGAACCAGAAATAGTAAAAAGTAAAATGTAGCAAAGGAAGGAATTACAACTGCATGGCATCTGTCTCAGAACTCCTCTGATAAGGTGAATGAACTAAAGAGTTCATTCGAGTGCTCTAATGTAAGAAAATGGCTATTTGCAAGCAGAAATGAGATAATTTGAAAAGTATGATAAAAAAGTCTGATTTTTTAAAATCTGCAATCTCTGTAATACTTAGCTGGAAACATGGGTTACTAAAAGCAATGCTACTACCTATGCTTTGATCAGTGCAGATCTACTGAATTAAATAAGTAGATCCTTCTGAATCTCTTAAAATGCTTATTACAGGGCCTAGAACTCATCAGAGGTGGAACAAGGAAGTGGAAACAATACTAAATTCCAATTGAAAGAATCAGGAAGAATGCTTGAAAATACACAACTTGGAAATTAAAACACGAATTTTAATTCTCTCTTAATTCAAATTCTAGTAATGACAGAAAAAGAAAATACTAAAGCAGGTATAATAATAGAAAGAAATTAGTCTTCCAGAGAAATAAAACATCTTTAATTATCTGGAGTCAATTTTGTGACATAATTAAGGACACTGAGACAGGGTACAGGCAGCTTTGCACCATAAAGCCTTTGTCTATCCAGACAAATCTATACCAGCAATTATAATTTTCTAGGGTTTTATTTAATCAAGCACTATTCACTTGTCCAGTCCTGTACAAAACACAGAAAGATAAAATATTATGACCTAGGTAGGACATACTTCAAGAATCAATTCTTGGGCTTTGAAAATGCATGTTGTTTGACTGAAATCAAACGAATTGGTCTCATGTTTAAATTTAAGCACTATTAAATTTGCCACATAAAGGACTTCATTACAGAACGCCTCAAATGTATAATACACAAGATCTGCAGTCTCCAGGCAGCAAAGACTTTTATTCTGGGAGGAGTCAGGAAGACAAATTATATATTTGAAGTCAGAAAAAAATAAGTGTGTCCACAGTTTTCTCTGACATACAACAGAACATTGCCCAGAGGACTTCTGTTGTTAATTCCTGAGTCAAACCTAATAGCTTTGGTCAAATGATTATGAGAATCCCACATGAGATTTTGTACGTTATAATCCTTCTCAGTGTTAAAAACATTTTGTCTTGATTGTGGAATGAAGGTAACTATTTTCAACTTGCAGTCTTTGGATATTGCCACACCTCCCAACTATGAGGAGTTGTTTTATTATTAGATTGTTGTTTTCATGCAAATTTTTATAGACTGTAATCAAAATACTGCTTACATTTTCTTTGATAAAATAAATACTGAAGTTGAATGTATCTATCTCATTAAGTCTTTCACTATTAAACCATTCTTAAATAACTGTATTAGATCTTCCCTAAGTTTCCACTCAATTTGATGCTATTCTTTGGGAAAAAAAAAATAGTTCATTTACAGTAATAAAAGAAACAAAAATCCTTACATTCCTCCATTATGCTCAAAAAAAGGCTTTCTCACAAGGCTTTCTGGAAACATCAGTACACCAGTGGTTCCTGTGTAGCTGATATTTAACCATGTACTCCCAAGTCATCTTCATCTTTACCTGAAGTCCCCCAACTTTTCAATAAATTCTTTGTTGTTCTTTCCTGAGAACAATATATTTTGTTGTATTAAAAGCATTTGATTCACTGAATCTTCAGCTCATCTTTATTACTTGCCCAGAACTCTAGTTTTTGTGCCATTTGCAATTTGTAAAGACTTTATAATTCCTTGCAGGTAACGGATGATGTAAGATTAGACGAGTTAAGACCCTATTCCAAAAGGATTTCACTGGAATATTTCTACACCAACTTGTACCTCATGATTGCATCCCAAGGCCTATTATTAGCAGGCTTAAATCCACTTAATATGTTCCATAGTCATTCGGTATCATTCCAGTATCTTAGACAATTTTTATCCTCTGCGCATTCTAGAGCCGTGCAAACCCAAAGCATCAGCACACTTATCCTTTATCAGTCAAATATGTAATCTCATAAAAACAATTTTAGGTAGGAAAGTCTAACTTTCTATCAATTCATATTCATTGTCATTATATAATTGATCTCATCTACTTCAGTACTCAAGTCCCCTGTCAGCTGTTGCTTTATTTTTCCCAAGATTGGTGTCAGGCTGATAGACCTATAAATACCTGATTCATTCTGTTTACCTTTTGTGAATACTGACACAACAATAACTTTCTTCTAGTCCTCTGGATTTTCTACAGTGTCTACGATGTACAGAAAAACATAACAGTTTATCCAGAAAGCTCTTTATCTGCTTCTTTTAAAACTTTCATATGCAACTTTTCCTGTCTGTTGTCTAATTTAGTACTTGTGGTTAACTAATGTTACCATTAGCATGGTAAGCATTTAAACATCAACATTATCATCAAGTTTACATAAGTAAGCTGTTTTTTTCCCTTCCCTATCAGACACAGTTCCTTGGTTCCTGTTACTCTTAAAAGCGCCTTTTTATTTCCCTTCATGAGCCTGTATTTATTCTTGTATCCACTTGTTTCCTATAATAATATTATATGGTTCTTTACTTCTAATTTACATAAATTGTTCTAGCTCCTTTGATACTAATTCCACTATGGACATGCCATAAAACAAGAGTTTTATTACTGGGTGGAGTACAGAATGCACAAAGATGAAATGAGAAATACACAATAATTCTTCAAGATGTTTGAAACACTATATGGATTTTGAGAATAAGAGACTCTTAACATACCTATTCTGAAGTTATAGGTGTGGCTGCCTGAATTACCTATAAGCAAGCCATGTAGTACATGGAAAACTGCACTAAGTCTAAGAAGCACAGAGTTAAGGTGCCTGAAGATGAACCGCATGTTTATTTTCCTCCTCAAACAGATATTGGAGTCACAGCTGTGCACTGTCTCAAGATAACTTGATGTTTGCTGGTGCTGAAGATACCTTACTAAGCTTAAGCTTAGCTTAGGCTTATTTATATGATTTACAACTGCAGTGCCAGCAAACCTTAAAACAACTAGATGTTAGGTGAATTTTTGTATTTTGCCATATATTCAATAATTCAAAAACACAATAAATTTCTTACTTATTTTTTTCTTTTTTAGGGGTAAGGAAAGGGAACAATGGCAGGAACTGAGAAAGTATTTGGTCCTGTCTGATATTTTAGTTTGTTTTATCTTTGTTTGACTGAGACCAAATATAAAATGAATATTTGCAAAGTCTAACTCCATTAATACAGTAAGTGGAAGGTATATTTTAGCAAAGGAATGACATAGTACAGAAGAATTTCACCTATGAGACTTCTCCAGCTGAGGAAAGAAATCACTAATCTGCTAATACTTTAAATACATTATTGAAAGATGTGGAATACAAATGAAAGACAGAAAAAATACTGTTGCAAAATAAAATTGTTCTTAACATTCTTACAGTAGTTTTGAATAGTACTCAGTTTTGGCCTGTTTCTGAAAATGCCTATGCATGTAGGATAATCTGTTTCTAGAAATAATGATTTTTGCTGTGCTGAGTTCTTGTAACATGAATGGCCAACAAAATGGACTGGGTAAAGCAGATTCCCCTATGTTTATTAATACAACTGTTCCAGCTCCGGTTGTCTTTAGATCACTCTGAATGGTGCTATAAGGGCATCGTATAGCAATGGCTCCAAACATTTAGCACAGTACATTTACTCATATTCTTAACCGCACTCTCCTCCTTTCTCGGTTTAGGCATGACACGAATATGACATGAACAACAAAAGAAAATAATCTAAGCAAGCTCTAAAGCATCTTTGGAGATGAAGTCACCTTTTTCATAGAAATGTCCCACAAAAACCAAAACCAGTCCTCAAACAGATAACGAACAACTACTTCCTATTTCTACATTGTCCAGCCAATATGATGTCAGCTTGAAAAAACATGGATCACTTAAATGAAGACCTACTTAATCTTCTGTTGCCCTCAAAGCAGACCCTTCTCATTTGAAAAATTCCAGACTCACAAAAACTGACCACCTATCTGAGAGCACTGGATCAAGAAGTTTCTGCTCCATTCCAAATTAGTCCATAAACTGACAAAATAAACAATTATGCAATAGTAACAGGCTTCTGAATCTGATGTTTTACAATAAAAACTTGAAAGAGGATCTAGGCCTGCAATATCATAATTTTTTTTAAATCCCAATGGCTAGAACTGCGGAGCCTTCAGACCCATCCTACTAGCTAGTGTCAATGCCATTCCCAACATAACAACAAAACACACCATGAAGAATGAGTCATTAAGCAGGTACATGCTACGGTGCTTGATCCAGTTTTTAGAGCAATACTGATGAATAACAGATAAACAGATATCTGATAAACAGAAGATTACTCCCAAGATTTCTAGTTGTTACAACTACGGGCATGCAGCAATCGAGCTGACATTTCCCTGAGATACTATGAAAGACCCTATTTAATATTTCAATAGAAAATGCTTTTCAGACCTATGAACAATACCATTGTTGGTATTGGACCTCCATACTGATTCAATAGGCTGATACAGATGTTGTGACTGACAGCAGTTCCTATCTGCAGGATTATCCAAGCATAAAATTGTTGTCAAGGCAATCCCAATCAAAAGCAGCTGGGTCCGTAGAAAACACATGGTGTTCATATGACGAAGCTCTCAGCGTACGTAGATGCAAGCAAAGAAGGATTTTATTGCACATTCATGATCAATTGAGGCACACATAAATTACTGTAATTTTTATATCGCCATTTAGCTACACTCTGAAAGAAAGAAAAAGCCCTAGTTCTACACAGAGATCAAAAGAGAAGCTATTGTCTTCCAAATTACCATCGAGCTCTAATGCAAAATTGGTACAACAGTCTGTGGAATGCTGATAACATTTTGTGCTGCAGTTAGCTATAGATTGTCTGAAGTATGGAAAAGTCAAAGCATAGATGATTTAAAGTGAAAGATGCTGTGGCATGGTTAAATTTTACTGGTTTGGGCTGAATTTTCCAAGCATGTGATTAAGAGAACTGATAGCTGTGAACCGGTAATCTCTGAACCGGATCTCTAATTTCCAAGCAAATGACGAGAGAATCAGAAAATAAGAACATCTCTTTCGGACTATAGTTTCTTTTAAAGATTTTTCATTCAAATAAAATTAAAAAAAAAAAGAGTTGAACTTTCAGAAATGGGTGATAGGGAAAGTTCTACAGCTGGCTCTGAAATCCATCTGTGTTGTGCTAATCACCAAGCAATTACTCCTCATTTATTATTTCACACTTGCAACTTTGGAATGCTCCACCCAAAATATCTCAAACAAAATAATACGAAGTAAAAATCCTTACAAATTCAAGCTTCAAGGTCATTGTTGTGTTTTGATGTGTACTAAAACATTGACTTGTAAAGGAAATCAATTTACATCTAGGATCTCACAAGCCTAAACCCAGAATTAGCCTGTTAATTCTGCTGTGCCCTAAGCAATGCTGAAATGATCTGAAGAAATCACTTGCCGAAACAAAAGCACACTTTATGATATAATAAAGCATATGGAAACAAAAGAACAGCTCAATTATACAAACAGACTGCACTGAATTGTCTTCTTAGATTAAACATCCCTAATATAATAATAACATATACATGGGTACGCACAGCCTAAGCTAATTGCACACTGGGATCATACAGTAAATTGTTTCTGCATCCACCGGCAGATTTTGAATAGTATTAAAGACTATTTTGAATTTTAAATACAGTTGACATTTGTATCATTATTAGAAATAGAATTTCTTTCAGTTACAAAAGATTACAAGAAAATCTGCTGTCTATAAAAATGCTAATAAATAGGCAGTGGCACTTTTAATTAAATACATGTTAATGTCATAAATACAGCAGTATGTCTTCCTCAGCTTTCCTTAAGAAAGGAAAAGTTAGGGTGGTTTGCCATTAAGAACAAAGGATTAAACAAATAACTCGAAGAGTAAATGATAAAATAGGGTAGCTACACCAAGTAACACCAGAAATAATCCAGTAATTCTTAATATATGGAAGCCCTCATAAACCTTAAAGCCTAGCCATTACCAAAACATATGTTTATAATAAAAAAAGAAAATAGGCTCAAAAGCTGAATGTAAGGGAGATAAAATGAAAGTGGAAATAAAAGGAAAGCAGAGATAAGAGGAAACTGATTTTCATTTTCAAATGGGAGTTCCTTTCCATTACAGGTTCTGGAGCTGAACCAGGAACTGCACAAATACCTCTGTGTACAAGCTAACGTACACATGGTTTTGACTAAGTGATAAAAGAAAGCAAGCAAGGTGTGCTAATTCATTATATTGGAGGAAACGACAGTTAATTACCTGTCTTGAACAGAGAGGAGCAGATATTGCAAACAAACATGCAGAAAAACAGTTAATTACCTGTCTTGAACAGAGAAGAGCAGATATTGCAAACAAACATGCAGAAGTTTATTCATAAAAATATATTCAAAGAATATTTCTTCATATTTTTAAATGAAACTGCTGTAGTACTAGCCAATTATATGTTGTCCTTCTATAAAGATTCATACGACCAAGTTTTCATGTGAGCACTACGTTTGAAAACTTTTTTCCTATAATTTAGAGCAGAAGTTTTGAATCTTAAATAAAGCAGCACATACCAACTAATAGCAAAGAGTCCCTTGACTCCTTACTAAAGACCTGAAAGAGACACAATGTTCTAATAGGATGTGTTCACTAGGACACCTATGGTTGAATGTAATATGAGAAAGATGAAGTTAATATTTTAATACTAAACCATACATACTCCAGCAGTCTACCTTTATTAGGCAATAAATTTCTTTCCATGCCTAAAAAATTAGATGAGAAGAAGGTTCGTGTTATTTTAAAAACAAACAAACAAACAAAATCAAGAAACTCTCTTCTCGTCAGTGGGAAATCTAAAAGCTATTCAAAAGCATATTAAAACTTCCACTTGACAGACAGAAATAGTGTCATTTGTTATACGATCATTCAGAATCAACTAACACAACTCAGATTTTGAACACTGAGCATCACATTCTTACAGAGCAATTCATGATTCAGTTAAAAAGAATCAAAACCTGTGGGAAAAAAATTGGACACATTGAAGGAAAGGGCAATTTGGTCACTGAGGCTGGAATTTGTCTCAGCTAACTTTAGGTATCAGCATAGCAGTTTATATCTGACCTAGTCACCACAGGCATTTTTTATACTTTTTCTCAGGTCTTCACCATTCATCTGTTTTATTATAGATGTTTACTTTAGAATAAGATGAATTGTGCCCTCAACTTCATTGACATGATTTCCTCTCACACTAAGGAGAAGCCAGTGCAATTAGCGTCAGTATGTATGTCTGTAGTTGGTCAAAGAAATTCTACCTAGGCTCTCAATGAATATTATGTTTAATAACCTCTGCCCTTCTCTCCTTCATATATTCAATAAAACCAAAAGCACAGACGAACAATCTGAGCAGTTCAATAGATTTCATTCTGTTGAAACACTCCTCGCATTTGAAGCTGAGTTCTCCACCTCAGTAATGGCATAAGCCATCCTGCATACTGTGCAACACGTTATTGCTGCTCACTGCATAGCTACAGACCAACTTCAGTTCCAGTGTAAGCTGACGTTAAGGCAACAGATCTGCGTTAGCTTTTGCTCCCAGTATCTGTAGACTGTTGAGTCATCCCACAGAAGCACAGTTAAAGGGCGCAAAGGTAACAAAATGCACTATGGAATGATTTGAAAAGGCCCAATATGTGAAGACAACACAGTATATAAAAGGGCATGAAGTACACTTAAAAAGAATAAAACAGCTCCGAAAATAAAAACTCTGAACTTGTCACGTATTTCAACAGAAAGACATAAAGAAACAATTTAAAATGCAAGAGAAAGAGCTTTGCACTTCAATCAGGTCCCATCAATGGTCTTTTTTTAATTTTAATTGCATGTAAAATACATTTTATAACAGTAATGCATGTTACATAAATTCAATGTGATTCGCCTGATGGGAAACTAGTGCAAACATATTAAAGCCATGCATTAGCAGAATTTAGAGATTTGGATAAGTCTTACTCATTTCCATTTTTGTTCTTTTCTTTGAGCTTATTCTTACTTTTTTCTTAGTTTCTTAGTTCTCATTTTTACAAAAAGACACAAAGGATAATAGAAAAAATGCTGGGTGAACTGTCAGGCTCAAAGGGTTGTGGTCACCAACAGAAAGTTGGAGGTCAGTCACTAGTGGAGTCCTCCAGGAATTGATATTGGTGCCAGTATTGTTTAAAGTCTTCATTAATGACCTGGACAATGGGACAGAGTGTACCCTCAGCAAATTTGCTGACGATAAAAAACTGGGATGCGTGCCTGGTACGCCAGATGGGTGTGTTGCCATTCAGAGGGACCTGGACAGGCTAGAGAAATGGGACAACAGGAGTCCCTTGAAGTTCAACGAAGGCAAATGCAAAAGTCCCACAACTGGGAAGCAATAATCCTACACACCAGTCTGGGCTGGGGGCTGACCGTCTGGAAAGCAGCTTTGTGGAGAAGGACCTGGGATCCTGGTCCCAAGAACCACTTGAAACATAAGCCAGCAGTGTGTATAAATACCTGATGGGGGCAGGGAGTAAAAAAAGACAGAGCCAGAGACTCTTTTCAGTGGTTCCCAGTGACAGGACAAGACACAACAGGCACAAACTGAAATACAGGAGATTGGACTTAAATACAAGAAAAAACTTCTTTACTCTTCTTTACTCTGAGGATGATCAAACACTAGAATGGGTTCCCCAGCAAAAGGTTGTGAAGATACTCAAAACTCAGCTGAAAAAGATACTGAACATTCTGCTCTAGCTGACTCTGCTCTGACTTGTAGGGGTGGCCTTGTCAATCTCCAGATGTGCCTTCTGAGGTCCCTTCACAGAACCTCAAAAATTCTGTGATCCTGTGGTATTTATGGCTGCCAAACTCCAACATATCTTCCTGAACCTCTCCATTTCATGCCAGCTTCCTTTCTTCCTCCTTCAAAGTTTACCCTGACTTACCACATCATTTCTGATTTCTTTCTCCTTCCTACCTTCCGTTTTTATGCCCAAGACCTTGCCAGACTGACTGCTCTCTCCCACTCCACCTGCTCTCCATTTCAGATCTCAGCTGGACTGAAATTGTTATTTCAGGAGTGAGTTTCATCTGCTGACCAGAAATATCCTACCACTTCTTAGGTAAAAAGAAAAAGGAAAAAAAAAATAAATAAAGGACTGGAAAGGGGTAGCACAACTAAAATTTTCCCACAGAGAAGAATTTTCATATGTGCTAGTGAAAGAAAAATAAGAGAACTTATGCTTTCTCCCATGCTGTTACCCACACATACGTTCAGTATCGGAAAAAAACCCCCTCCTCCTTTTCCTTCTAATCCATCCTTCAGTGTTTTCATTTCTTGTGATGCCTTTATCACTTGAACATGTTTATGCTACTGCTCTTTTAAAACACCTGCCTATTACATTAACAGTGTCTATCTCCCTAAGTTCTCTCTCATCTTACACGTAGACTGTAAGCTCTTTAGGACAGGCGCCAGTATTTTGTTCTCTGACAGCACGGGGGTCTCTTAGCTGTTAAGACTGTACTAATGATAGATGATCTTGTCTGTGCCTTGGCCCAGATACACACTTTTTCTGTTCATCACATTTTTCTCTGTTTTTAAGAGCTGTTCATTGAATTTCAGTACATAGGATTTAAGAAATAGTGTATAACATTCAAAAGCAACATTAAAGACTTTGCCATAGTGATGGCTCCCAATGACATGTCTTCCCCCCTTGGAAAGGTCTATTCCTTCTTCTCCGTTGATAAATGACCTAACTCATGCTGAATTCTCTGCTGAATAAATAAATAAATAAAACCAGCCCAAATCTTCAAGACCTAATTTGTGATAAAGTGGTCATGAAGAGTCCTTTTTAACTTCGAATAGCTTTGGAAAAGATCAATATTTAGACATATGCAACAACTATAGGGATATCATTTTACAGGGATATAATCTAGGACACTCACTCTAGAGTAGAAAAATCCAAGTGTGGGATAATGACTTTACTGGACGGGACACATAGTTAGGATGATAGAACACAGTCTATCTAAATATATTCTGAAAGGTGTTCCAAAGTATCTGTCCTTACAGCCAAAGTGAAGGTGTGAAGCATCTTTATAAGGAAAATATACCTTGGCAGAAAGGAGGGGCAATCTGTAAAGCTATCAAGGATGTTTAACAACTTTATGTCAGGGAATATGTACGCATGTATATTAACATATGGTGAAAATACGAATTTTTATTGTCACCCCTGAATTGGAGAATCAAGAAGTACTGAAAACTGGCTTGTATACTACCATAAAGTGGGCTTGTCTTTGGAATGGTCACGCTTTCTGTTTTTCTGTCCTGAGTGACTACGGGTATCACATAATAAATGATAAATACAGATGACAGAAGGACGTTAAATAATAGAACTGGTAACAAAGTTCCCACGCGTTGAGAATGGCATTGTCCATTATGTGACTGCCAACATAATTCCTCATGATATTTCATTCCCCCAAAGTTTTCTCAAGTTCAAGCCTTCTAATAATTCTAAAATGTTGTTTAAAGGGGTAAAAAAACCCAGTGACTTTCACAGAATGAGCAAAATGACCCCATATTTTATGTTTTCTCCTTAATACATAGTTTAACCACCAAGAATCATTTATGAAAGGTTTTAAGGAGTCCGCTTACATTGTGGGTTGCACAGTCTCCATTATTTATTGCAATAACACATGCTGGCACCATGTCTAACAAAATAGTTCCAGAATAAGCAACATAACAAATTGCTGCTTTAGCTCTTGAATCGGTTTGTATACTGTGTGGTCTTTTTCATAATCTTCATTGCATAGCACTGCAGATTTCCTGATGACATTTTGTTTGCTGGAGCTGCTAAGGGTACACAGAACCAGTGAACTGAAGTTCTGAGCAATGTGCTGTGACTGACATGTAATTCACCATTTAACCACTGCTGTACATGATATATTGGAGGTGATATGAACATGACCCTATCCTCAGTGTATTTGGGACCAAGTATTAATCCTCAGCAGAGCGCTTTAAAATAGTGTAGAAAAAGCTTTTGTTCCGAATGATCACAAGTGCAGGGACTTAGTAACAGAACTTATTTGTAGTTATGAAAGATTAATTAATGAATTATATTCATTAGTACAACTGTTCCCTCAGAACTGCATATTACTATCAGAATATTTGACTTTTGCAGTGATCATTTACAAATGTGCAAACTCACACAGTGCAGTATATTCTGATGTTATTCTGGCTTTCAGAAATCATTTTGCCCTTAAAAGTTCTATCAAGCAAATATAAGACACAGAATAACTGGAAAGGAAAGAAAATCCAATTTATGAAATTATTAACTTGTCATGTTTAACAGAAAATTTCATCCTTTTGGCTACCCAAAATTTTCTTTTTTTTTTTTTTTCTTTTTCTCCTTCCCTCCTGCTATGCATACATGCTTGATTCTACAAAGGATAATTTACACCAAGCATGACTGGCATTCTACCGCCAGTCACATCAATGCTGAGCTGTAATAACTGCATTTGGATAGAACTGGCCCCCTTTCTGTGGATGCCACCGGTTGAATAGGGTTTTTGCCAGCAGTTGAATATGGCTTTCAGTATTTTGTGAAATTGTCAGATTTTGGGCTGTTTGTCAATTAACATCAATATGTGTCTTTTAGAATGTCATTAAGGTCAGTACTTCTAATATAGAATACATATATGTGTATATGTACATACATATATGTATACACACGTTCTATGAAATTGATCCAGGAAGTCACAAACAATGTGTAATGCTGACGAAACTCCTGCATAGGGCATTGCTTTTGTGTCCAACTAGATTTCTGATGTTTTCTTACTTATGCTGATATAAAAACTGGTTTGTACTACTGACCTTGGATACAAGACAGTTCATATATCTTGTCAGGGATCTAATTCAAAGCCTGATGGAAAGACTCAGACTGGTTTTAGGGCACCTTGGAAAATCCTTCAAACTTACACAGCATAACATAAAAGCTTTTGAATAATACATTTTAAAGCTTAAAAAGATCTCTCTTTCCTTCAGTTATTTTCTCCAACCACTAGATCATATTTTGTGAACAATAAATCACTCTTTCCATACAACATCCCCCTTTCTGTTCTGAACGTGCCAACAGGTAACAGCAGGAAAAACTTTTAAAGGTATTTGTATGTTTAGGAACATATATATTTTCATAAATAACTTTCGACATTGTTCCTATTCTCCCATCCTTCATTTCTTTCATCATAGAAACAAAAGTACTCGGAATATTTTCTTTCTTTTTTTTTTTTTTCCTAATAAACACGAAAATAATGTAATGATTGTTTTTTAAAGCCATCCCATTATAATTAGGATATAAACCGCCATAAAAACATATGCTGCCTATAATAAAGGGTTATAACAAAGATACATATACAGAGAGACAGACATAGAGGTATCTGTCTATAACAAATATAGCAAAGATGTATCTTAAGGAAAGTACTACACATGTCTGCAAGGTACTTTTTTGTTATACTGTAATGGCTAGTGCACATCCATTTACAATGCTAAACTTACTGCATCAGAAGTGGTCCCAAATGAGCAGTTTTCACCATCAGTAGAAAGGTCTCTGTTGTTTCACAGCTTTGGCTTTTTTGCCGTGGCTGTTTTTGGCTTGTTTGGGGAAGGGGGGTTGATTATGATTAAATATGCAAACTGTATTCCTTCATACACAAGACCAGTCATACCTTGTGCGATACTAGACTACCCTTCAGTGAACTTACAACCTTCCTTTGAAATTTCCAGTACAATAGCCACATATTTAAAATGCGAGCTTAATCAAATCCTGTTGACTTTACCAAATACTTACATAGATTTTATTTGCAAAGGCGTATCTTTTACCCACACAATAATTTAAACGATATTATTTCAGTCTGAAGACTCATTTAAGCAGAATAATTGGCATCAATAACACTTACCTGATTGTGCGGAATAGAAGTTATACGGCTATTTTCCAGCTCAAAACCATGCAATAGCCATTGTAAAAAAATAATGCAATGTTTGAAATTTATGAAAATTAGGTTTTAACTAACAATGCTTTTGTAAGAGGCTTCTAGACACAAGTAGTGCAATTTACTACATTTTTTGTGGTTAAAAGAAATGTGCCGTATGTAATTATTTATAGAGGGATACTGCATACAGACTAGAAGGTTTAGATCAGTTGATATGTAATAGTTTAGCCACTATAAAAATTAATCAAGTCATGAGTATTGCATTCTGCCCTAAAACAATGACAAGCCTCTTTTCACTAAGAGAAATTGGTTACATGACTATCATACTCTTACCAGCCTACTGAAAGGACTAAAAGAAATGAACATCACACAGAAAGATGGATCGAGCATGAATCAATGTGGCAAGCACATAACCAAACAGACATGGAATTAAACAAGAAAAAAACCCAAACAAACAAAACCAACAAAGATTGTCGCTTAACCTGTTTTGTCAGAGCTGGTATTGATGGTATTGGTAGTGATGGAAGTGAAGGTAGTCTTTGCGCTGTCCTTGGTAGTAACAGATTTCTGCTTATTTTTCATGGCTTCCAGTGCTTTGAGCTTCTTGGCATGTTTAGTGCCTTTGTAGTGGGCCGCAGCCTGGCTCTACAAAGGAGAACAAAATGAACCATGCAATCAGGCTCATTTCTAAACTGGCATTCTCTGTATTAGTACAAATACAGACTACCTTTCAATAATGGGTACCATTCACATTATCCACGTAGTGACCAAACAGAAAACTGTATTTAGAATGATGCTTGGAAAACAATGGAAAAAATACTCAAACAACCCCAATTCAATAAATACAGTATATTACTGTATAACAGTATATTACTTTCAGACCAGAATAAGGTTGTTTTAGTCTACCATGCTACCATTAGTTTTTCTATCAAGACTTTCTTTGCTTTCGCATAAAAAAAAAATTAATTCTCAGGCAACGGGGAGGAAGGCACTGTCCTCCCAGTAGCTTTGCACTTTTCCAGTTTCTATTTCAAAATAGAGATTTTGTCAAAGCTTCCTTCAGAGAACAGTTGACTTTTAACAGTGGTATCAGGAACTTCTCAGCAAAGACTGACAGTAAAAAACAAACCAAAAACTCCCAAACCAAAACCAAAGCCCAAACAAAAGAAAGCAAAACATAAAACACTCTCTTCAAAGCCCATCACCAAAGATTTAACTGAATGTGAGGCAGACATGCAATTAGCTGGCTTTCTTAAAAAAAAAAAAGATTACTTTTGTCCACCTGCTACAAAAGGCAGTGTTTGAAATGCAAAGCCAGGAGCATCTTTTCAAAGGAGAAAGCTCACAAATCCTGTCACAGTTCCAAGTATATTTTGGCTACTTGATATCATTAAGCTAAAATAGATTTGTATGTGCATTGCTATTAAGATTTATGTATTACATTGAAAGTATCTTTATTATTCAAAGAGTTAATACCAACTTTTCTTCATTTATTTTATGTTGCAAATGCATTTTAAGAATAGTATTTGAAGTATAAGATAAAACCTTATACAAAACCCACTGGCATTAGTATGAACATTCAGAGTTAATTTCTTCTCTAATTATTTAAACACTTATAAGAAAGATAGTCTTCCATTTAGTAAGTTAACAACCTGAAAAATTCCTTATATTTTTACTGCTGAACTTCAACTCCTTTCTTACTTGAAAGAGAAATTATTAAGACTCTAGAAAAATAGTCAAAATTTAGCTACTAGAGAATTGAACAAATGGAAAGCAACTATGCTGCGTCAGCCCAAGGACCCACAAAGGTCAGTATTTTGTTTCTGGCATGAAACAATAGCAGATACTTAGAACATAAAAGAAAGGTAAATGCTTTCTATTGTGGAACCAGAAGAAGAAAAAAAACACCTATGTAATTTAGTGGCTAAAAATTCAAAGGCTCAAAGGGATAAAACGACGCAGTCACTCGACTCACTAAGCCACTCGTGCAGGTAGAAGAATCCTGCATTATCTGACATCTGTTAGTCATTAGACCTTTATTTAATGTTATTTAACGTGCTGAATTTTGGGGAGAGAGGAAGTTCTAGTGAATAACACAGTAAGAGTGTATATTAATTAATCTCGAGATTTATGACTTTCAGCTTTCGTGAAAAGTCATGATTCCTTCCAGATGCCTGAGATTTCAGAAGCTCAAGGTGAGTAGGAAAGAAGTGAGAGACCTTGTCTAAACCAATAAATGCATATATATGTATGTGTATTCATGCACAGATATACACACATGCATACGCTCTTGTATATTGAGATGCATCATTCAGTTTGGTTGAAAAGCCAGTTTCTCTACACCTAAAATAATGTAACTATTGTATTAGGTACCCTTATTGAAAGAACACTGGACAGTGAAGTTATTAATTAGAAACAACTTGAACAGAAACAGCACAATCATGCACCTTTTACAATTCCCAACACATAACATTGAGACATACTGTAAGCCAAATACAAACAGTCAAGAGATGTTAATTATTATTCAACTGAAGGACCAGTGTCAAGTTACAATGGTATATTAAAAATGACATTACACAGTACATCCTCATGTCACTATCATGTCAACTATTTTTACAGTTTCTAGTCAAATTTAATTATCAGTCAGCTCCAGATTCTGACTGCACTTGTTCTCCCTAACTAATAATGTCATTCTTCAAATATTAGAAAGGTAGTCAGAACATGGTCCTTAATACTGAATTATGAATGTTGATACTAGTTTGATACACAGCTCAACTTTCTTCACAGAATTGTTGGCGGAGCACCCCAGGTTTGTCTCCTGCATCCATAGTTCTCTTCCCTCCAAATTCTCACAGCTACAGCTCCACAAACCTCAACTCAAGCAGAGTGTTGGATGCATAAGGAATATACAATGAGGCCCCACGGAGAAATTGATGACCTTTTCAGTGTTCTGAAATATATGAATGAAACTGCTCCAAAGCAGAAACACGTTGCTCAAATTTACAAGTACGATGGCTGCTAAGCAGTGTGGTCCATTACTCATTTCCCACAGAGTGCTGCCAGTTTACCCAGCCTCTGCTTAAAGAAGATCTTTATGCATTTTTTATTTCAAAGTTTAAATCTCCATCCTGTGTGGGGACATGAAGCCATCTGAGCTTGTTTCAATATAACTGTAGCTGCCATGTTAATGGTAGTCCTATGTGAGAGCAGACAGATTGCTCCTAAGCATTTAACCAGCTCCAAATCAGCTTATGCTGAACTTTTACAACTGAACTGGAACCCTAAAAAAAAAAAAAAGGTTTGTCATTATCTTTCCTTGCAAGAGTAAGATGAAAGAAATGGAAATATATCCATAAATGTCTTTTTCAGCACAGCAACATAAAATATGGTACCTCACTGAGTCATTTCTTGCAGCCATAAGAGAACTAAAATAATCCTCACTGCTTAAATGGCATTTACTTGTAGATTATAAAACTCATTACTTAAATGGTATTTACTTGTAGGTTAAATACAAAAATAAGATAGATCATAAAATGCAATTATTCCCAACTTCCATGCAGAATTAAGAAATATTGAGAGAGAGCAGAAGAGTGAAAGACAGTGAAAGTTAGTCCTACTTTTTGGTGCCAACCATGATGCTTAACTAAATGAAGAGACTGTACCCCTTCAGAAAGGTGAGAAGGGGTCTCCTTCTGGAACACTTCAGAGTTCAACAGTTGCAAAAACCAAGAAGATAATATATACATGTTTATATATTACCTTACCAAGTTGTGCTAGAAGTTGCGCTCAGATGAGTTACGAGCAGAGGTTACAGGTGAAACCCTACATCTACAGCAGCTGATGGGAATCAAGGGATTTAAATTAAATTCTGTTTCTTTTTATGATTACAAAAGAACACATTAGAAGAATACCTTAAGAAAGAGCTTACTTTCTTCTTTCATCATAGTTTCCAAGTTTGCTTCTCACATCATAGTCTCCATGTTTGATACACAGAATTAACCCTAGCACTGTGAAGACAAGTCACTGTCAGCTAACGTGTGACCCAGTCAGTGATGAAGCATGAGAAATATGTCAAATATTGCTGGTGCAACATTACAGTGAACTTTAAGAAACTATATCAATTCTTGAAAAAGGTGTCTAATGAGAGTAAAAGGTAGATTATTACTTCATATCTGAAGTTGAAAACTCAAGGATCCTTAATTAAATTTGGAGGGCTCTGATCCTGCAAATTACATATAGACAAACTTTGGTCTATAAGAATTACTTCAAGGAAATGGCAAGATGTCTAAATATCAAATAACCTTTCAAGGTTATTTGTAATGAAGTCTGGCCTAGTTAAGCAGTACAAGTCAGTTTAAGCATCTCTTTTGCTAAAAAAATAATTTCCTCTGTTTCCATGTATTTATCTTGAATTATTAGGGACCTTTCTAATCATTACATTTTGTAACCTTCCCAAATTGTTAGAATATAAAAAATGTATTTGTCAATATAAACGTTTATTGTGTGTATATATAATAAACACAGACATATATATACATTAAAAGAATAAAAAATTCTATCAGCAGGTGTGAGCAGTTAGAAATAACAGCCATAGTGTCAAAACTCAGTTGTATTTTCTTTGCTGAAGTGCAATATTGTACCAAAATTACCGTAAGGACATCATATTACCAAGCAAATTGCAATGTGTAAAATACAATGAGAAAGATGAAATATTTTAAACAATCCAGAAAGTATTTTCTTACAATAACAGTCATGATATCTACATGGAAGTCTTCAAAATAAGTTTGTCTGCCTGACTAATGTACTTCAATGAATCATATGTCTTCTCACTTATGTTCTTTAGGCATTGGTCCAACAAAAACATTGTGCTTAATTGTGTGCATTGAGGCAAAAATGGGTCTCCTCCTATTCTCAGAGAGTTTTCAACTTAGCAGCACTGCATCTTCTATCCTTTTCATATCCCTCCTGGTCCTTCTCATATTACCAATCTTACAGATTGTTTTCCTGCCTCAGTCATTCCTTCTAGGCAATACCTTCATAATAAAAGCCACATCAAAGAAAAGAACTTTTTTAAAAGTGTAGTGATTTAAAAAGTTCCACTGATTCTTCCTTGCAAAAATTCAATCCAATTATCCTGTATTATGTCTTTCTCATTTCACAATACGTTTTGAAAGATGTCCATTGTGGAGAGTGCTTTGCTCCATGTTGTCATTTGGCCAATTAGTAGCAGGGCTGCAGTCTGTCTGCACCCTTAGAAAGCCCCAAACAAGGGCTGAGAGTGCTGAAATGTCCTTTCTGTCTATCTCAGATTTCAGTAGCTCATGTCATGTCTTTGTTTTTACCGGCTACTGGATACTACCATCACCTCTACTGTTATTCCCAATACAACAGTAGCAATTTTGGCTAGTACATCAGCAACTGATGTCAGGATCCTCCAGAGTAAAAAGCTCTAAAAACAAAAAATGAGTTTCCTGGCTCAAACGAATACTGTCAGTGAGCTGGGCACACATGAAAAGCAATAACACACAACTGCATAAGCCAAGAGGGCTTCTGTCCTTTGGTGAAGTCAGGGAAAGATGCCTGTGCTACACATTGTCTTAATCTCCGAGTACAGAATATTTTCTTAAAGTTGGGCTGTCAATAAGTACTACAAATATAATTTTATATCTGTTCTAAGCACACAAGAAAGTGATAAAAATCAGAAGACCTTTTTATTTTTGGAACAAGTATCATATTTTTTTCTAATGACTCCAAAGTTGCCATTCCAGACTGATTGGCCAGCCTGGCCAGGCAGTGATGACAGCACTGAGCTCAGGGAAGGTTGCAGTATGCAACTCAGACATCTGTATACTACCAGGTATGTGCTATTTACATAACCTGATGTGATCCCTATGGAACTTCTCCAGTAAGTAAACAGAAGAAGTTTACAGAGAGAAAGTCTAACAGCCTTGAGATGCCAACAGTTGGTTCTGCCTAGGGCAGGGCTTTCACACCTGATAAAACGGTAAGAGGATTCTACAGTCTTTTGCACTGAGATGTATTTACTCTATTTAGTAGGTAAGCTTTTATTTGAGGTTATTTTAAATTTTCAAAAATAATTTCTTACAAGGCCTACTGTTTTGTTTGCCCAGTGAGTACACGCAGGAAATTCAGGACTACTCATAAGTCCTATGCTTACTTTCTAGAAAACAGAGGAACTCCATGGACTTCAGCAGAGCTTCACAGACTCATGGTACAAGAGACAAACAAGGTAAGTGCCTGTGGAAGCCTTTGCAGAGTAGGAGGTTAAGTGAAGACATATAATATAATTTTTAAAGGTGATGTCAACACGATGACATGTTTCATATTGAACATGAAGAGTATCCTGATTTCTGCCTGATATATACAAACTCAATCTGCAGTCAATTACAGTGCAGATAAATGTTGCCTGTCGTCATTTCTTCCTTCTGCTAAGCTTACCTTTATCTTCTGAATTGTATCATTTCAATTTTTTGTGCACTCTATCATCAACACCAGTCTGTAATACAGAGCCAGAGATCTAATTACATTATGGACTCAGATATAACTGTGGTATAAAATGCCAAGGACGTGTAATATGACTTCTTTCAGATATGCTCTGAGAGAAAGCTTTTGCTATTTACAACCTGATGTGATCCCTATGGAACTTCTCCAGTAAGTAAACAGAAGAAGTTTACAGAGAGAAAGTCTAACAGCCTTGAGATGCCAACAGTTGGTTCTGCCTAGGGCAGGGCTTTCACACCTGATAAAACGGTAAGAGGATTCTACAGTCTTTTGCACTGAGATGTATTTACTCTATTTAGTAGGTAAGCTTTTATTTGAGGTTATTTTAAATTTTCAAAAATAATTTCTTACAAGGCCTACTGTTTTGTTTGCCCAGTGAGTACACGCAGGAAATTCAGGACTACTCATAAGTCCTATGCTTACTTTCTAGAAAACAGAGGAACTCCATGGACTTCAGCAGAGCTTCACAGACTCATGGTACAAGAGACAAACAAGGTAAGTGCCTGTGGAAGCCTTTGCAGAGTAGGAGGTTAAGTGAAGACATATAATATAATTTTTAAAGGTGATGTCAACACGATGACATGTTTCATATTGAACATGAAGAGTATCCTGATTTCTGCCTGATATATACAAACTCAATCTGCAGTCAATTACAGTGCAGATAAATGTTGCCTGTCGTCATTTCTTCCTTCTGCTAAGCTTACCTTTATCTTCTGAATTGTATCATTTCAATTTTTTGTGCACTCTATCATCAACACCAGTCTGTAATACAGAGCCAGAGATCTAATTACATTATGGACTCAGATATAACTGTGGTATAAAATGCCAAGGACGTGTAATATGACTTCTTTCAGATATGCTCTGAGAGAAAGCTTTTGCCCCCTAAACTATGACTGATCAATTTGCCCCTTTCCCTAGAGCCAAATATACAATAACAGAGCAAGTACTAAAAAGGACCTTTCTGTAGAAAAGAAAACATTTCTCCATTATTATGGTAATATAAAATAAATGTCCCAGCACGTTAATTCCCAGGTATTTAATTTTCTCTTTCCATAGAAAGAAAAACTTTCTGTTCCCTCTTCTCCTTCATAAAGCATATTCCATACACTCATGACTGTACCCTGAGACTCAAGGATCAGAGCAAATGGGTGCTTTCCGAGCTCGCTAGCTCCTTTGCATTAACAAAGCTGCTCCATCCCACTCCCTGTGCTTGGGCTCCTTCCAGAGCCATTTATATAATGGTGAGAGACTGCACCTGGCAAGAGTCTGCATCACTTTGTGAGAGATTGGCATCGACCCCATTCTTACGGTAAAATCATCCATCCTATAGTAAAATCAAATATTTTTATTATGGAAAGGAAAAGCTATTTTATCTTGGTCTGATGCATAAGGTCAAGATTTCCTACTTAATATCGCTTGCCTGTAACACAGTATCTTTATGACCATGCCTCTGCTCGTACTGTAGGCTGCCATTGAGCGTGGCATTACCTGAAACTATCTAAGCAAGATACAAAAAACTGCCTAGATATAACGCACTTCACACTGCATTCCAGGTAGACATACACAGCATCAATATATATATACTGAAGGGAAGATAGCTCAAGTAATCAATCTCTTCCCATACCTGGCATTTTTCTTTTAAGGACACCAGTACTTCATGCAGAAGAACAAAACTTCATTGCATGTTGAAAGTCCCTAAACAGACTATTTGCTTTACCATCTATTTTATCCTTTTTATTGTTAAGGCAGATCAGTTTTAAACTCATTTTGACAAGATTATCAAGTTCTGGTCTCTGGAAGTTTTTATAAACTGACTTCCATAGTAATAATGATTGCTTTTTGGGGAGCTCTTTTGAGGGGGAGATGAGACATTGAAACATGCACTTTTGAAAACTGGTATCATCAATGAAATTAACTTTAACATTTAATCTTATCTCTACTGTATTAATTGGCAGCATCATTTATTTTCCCCATGGTAAATCTTATTGTAGTCAGAGTTTCAAAAGAATATTAAACTTGTTTGACTTTTTTCATTAAGATTAACCAAATGATTTATCTCAGGTTAATTTTAGAATGAGATAGAAGGTGGTTAATCTACACACAGTCCTATGTGCTACTCATATGATAAAATAAACCACGTATTTATTCAGCTTAGTAAATATAACATATATGCTTCCAGTTTTGAATTTGGAACCGACATATTTGGAACTGAGAACTTGAGCAAATTATATCTGCCATTATAGTTTTGTAGAAATGTAGCCCAGCTTCCCTCCACTGGCAGTAGACACACCCACACATCTTTTATTCATTGTGTTAACTAACACCTTTTGAATAATATGTCAATAATGGCAATCCTAAAAGTGGAAGTGACATACAATCTATCTGTGAAACAACAAAGAAAACAAGCTCACCGTGATACAATATGGTTGCAATTTACTTAATAATGAGTTTAATAATGTAAATGTGTTTCAACGTTCAGGTTATACACAAACAATGTTTACTTAAAAACAACGGATGCTGTTGAATTTAAAGTAACTCTTTTAAAGACAGTAATTTTCTGAGTAGTGTGGAAAAGTTCAGAGTCTTTTCTGATGTCATCTGAAAAATAACAGGGGTGGATATGTAGCCAACACCGTTTTGAATCTCAGTTTGTCACAGTTCACAACAGCTAATGGGAGTCAAGAGTGTACACGTACACTTACCTGCCCAGAGCCTCAGTTCATTTAGAAACTTTACACCGACTGAGCATAAAACACTCGATTCCCTCTGCATCCAGCTTGTGAACTGATAACTAAAGAAAGTTGAGTGGGTGGGTTTAGCGTAGCTCGTCTGAGTGTTTTCACCTGTTTTCTGTTGCCAAGGAAACCATATTTGTCTGTTTACATTCATAATAGCAATCTCATTGAATTCTGAGTTTCAGATTTTTTTGACTGAATCAAAGCATCAAGGAAGACTAGTGGTAAGCTAGACACAAAGATACTACAAGAAATTTTACAGAAAACAGGAAAAGCTTAAAAAGTGCATATTTAAATTCTTATTAATTCAGTACTATTTTAACTTTATATTTGAAATTACGAACAAGTCAATACAACTTGTATGTACAAAACCACAAAAGAGAGTACATGGAGACATTTTCACTGTGCTCTTAAGCACAGTCTTAATACTTTTATTGCAATTACTGTTTCTAATACTATAGTTAGAAGTTTTCCAAATTTCAAGTTTGTCTTCAGAAAAATGTTGATTCAACTTTCTGATTCTTGTACTCAAATATACAGTTACACAAATTTTTCATTTTAGATTTTAAATTTATATTTTAATAGTTATTTTTGTATAAATATTTCCTGTGTCCTTTAGATCAGCTCCTGCCCATAAGTAGAAATTCAAAACCCACAAATACGAAACATAAATGCTTAAATTTCCTGATTTCAGCTCTGTTTTATATGGACTTGGCAGTAGTTAGGTGCTTCCCAGGCTAAATCTCCAGCTTCCTTGTAGAAGGCTGTAAGTATATGTAAAATATTATGTGAGCTTTTCCACTGTGAAAAGTTTTCACAGCTGCACAAAGACTGATAATTTAAGGCTAGGACTAAGATGGAAGAGTTTACAGATTCATTCTCCTCATATTTCAAGAGGAATCCAAGCCTTCCAGGTGCAGAAACATCCATGGAGAGGCAATGTGTTTTCTTGGAATAAAATAACTCAGCCCACTAGTTCCTGGCTCATTTAGACAAATTTTGTATCTCTGAAAGAGTCCGATGCCAGTGGTTTGCTTAAAAAGTCCTAGTGTAGGTTTATGCACAGGACTTCCCTCTTTGGGAGGAAATATATGTTACGTGAAAAAGAGAGAGGAAGAAACAAAGTAAAATGAATAAATGCTATTTCCTACTTAAAAAAAAAAAAGAATTATGTTTTATATAAGGAATTAATATTAACAGAAAATAAATGCCTAAGTGGTGATAAAAACTAGTGGCATACCATGGAAGCAAATTTGCATTCAAAACTGGTTTTATCTAAACGATTAGCCAAGAAGAAAATATTTTGAGAAAAACAATCAAAATAGCCAGAAGGAACAAAGGTTTGTGAGGCATAGGAAAACTTGAAGATCAGTCAGTCTACAATACAGTTATATATATTCCTTTACGTAATTTTGTTCCTTTCGCCTTACTTTCAATCACTCTTGGGTGACTCTGTGAACGCATTCAGAGCCTCAGTGAAGTCCACGAGATGCTGTGTATACCTACCAGGTGTGCCAGCACACAAGTTCTACCAACTATTGCAGGGTCAGAGCCTTAGTATTTTGAATAACCTCCTTTAGATATACATAGTGCACACAGACCTACTTGCGATGCAAATTAGTTATAAAATCAATTGTTTGTTCTTAAAGTAATACATATATGTGGATAGATTAAGCTGTTCCAAAAGTTGTGCAGACTGAAAAATGGGGTTTTTTTACTAACACAAGTAGGTTGTTGTACCATCATCAATACAGAACAGGCAAAAATATCTTCCAGTACAAAGCTGACAGGTCAGCATCTTTCACTCCTTTAAGCTATATGTTAGGTTCTGTGTAAGAAGCCATGGTTAGGGATACAAAGCAATACACAAAACTTAATGAGAATGTTCTGACAGTACTTACTGTTTACACTGCAGTTATATTTTGTCTCCTTGCTATAAACCTTCATTCCCTCTACCTTGCATTACACTGAAATCTGAAAATCTATTTTTTTCCATTGACCAAAACCAAATACTTACTGAAGCTACAAGAAACCGGCTGCAATTCTACAAACCTTACTGGGTAAGAGTAGCCCCTCTGAAATCAACAGGACATTTTATATGCCAAAGTGTTATAGGATCAGTGCCTAAGTTTCTCATCTCCTTTAGTCAAGCACAGATTATCAGGTTCAAAACTGGAACAGCTATATGAAATTGTATGGTGTGTAATATAAAAAAAGGTCAAACTAGACAGGTATAGGAGCCCTTTCTGATTTTAAAACTAAGACATCATTTCATGTTTTAGATTTGCTTGGGCAGAGATTATTGAAAGAGTGAAATTTCAAATGGTACTGAAATTTAATGCTGAGACTCCAAACTCTTTGGATCAGGCAAATCCCTTCATACTTATTCACAATATTTATTAACATTTATAGTTATTTATTGCTCTTTATGTTTTTATGTTGTTCTTCCTTTTGTTATTGCTCAGTGCTGATTCCCACCAATCTATGGTAACTCAAATGAAAGGAAAAAACCCCCAAACTTCTCACATCTCAGAATTAAGAATTACAGAGATCTGATACATGTAGAGTAGTACAATTAAGTCCAGTTTTCCATCCACGTCCACCAAATGTTGGAATGCTCCTGAAGTGATTGAGAAGCACTGTAGTTTAATATGAGAAGGTTAATTTAACCTTGCAGGCAGGACCTTAACACCTGAAGAAATGCTGACTTAATTCACACAACACTTGTGTGAAATGAAAGACTTTTTGCTTCCTTTTTATAAAATTTTAGCCATGGATGCTTCATGACATCACTAACCAAGAAGAGTTTATACTATCAGAACTAATGAGGTATTAAAATACCTCAATGAGTAAAGAAGAATATTTAAGATTCCTCTTCCTTCTATCCTTTAAAAATAATTAACAGTTGCCATTTCCACAAGCAGATGTATAAATGCATACTGTTCTTAAACAACAGACTGAAGCCCCTCTCAAGGTTTTGTATTGAGATGTGAGTTCAGAACAAAGCATTCCCCTCTAGACTTCTGAAGAAAAAGAAAATGTCAGGGGAGAGACACGGCAAGTTTGCACATAGCCTCTGTGGTAAAAAGGATCTCCTGAAAAAGTCTGCACATGGGACATGCAAACAAGGCACAAGGAGGCCAAGCAGGGCTAAAGAAAAGCTAACATGTCTACCCTGGTCCCTACAAAATTACTTCTGGAAAACTGGTTTCTGTAAAAAGTTACAGAGATTTCTGAATCCTCTTTGAATAAAAAGAAAATAAGAATCTTTAACTTCACCTCCAATGATGAACTGAAATTGTGAAAAGCTCTCAGTTTACACCCACAGCGTCTCACTGCTGTGATAATTCTCAGTATGCCTCAGTATGCTTTGCAGCACCCCAAACTTACAGGATGGAGGACATCCTACTGAAATCTTCTAGCTAAAGGAAGACAGAACTCTCCCTAAGGAAATCTCCTAGTAGGTTTCTAAGCTGGTGGTGTACATTTGGGGTGTACGGAGAGTTTGACACTGATTTGGGCACAATGAGCTTCAGGATGCTTTCTGGAGTTCAACCATCACTAAGCACAGGTGAAAGCAATATGGGACAGCTATGCTTTTTGTGTTCATACCCTTATGACTTTTAAAACTGAATCCTAAAAAAATGTTCTGTAATATATTATGCTTAACATTACTATTAAATTGCATAAACCATTAAGTGCTTTTTCCCTTGGGTATGTATTAACAATTTACTTTTTGCAGACAAGTGCACAAATATGATTAGCTTTTGCAAATTGCTCCTTATTCTGTTACTGGTAAGTAATTTTTATATTATTGCAGTGTAAACAGATGCTATTTTCCACTACATATTCAGCAGTAATGAGCTAATTCAATGTGTTAAAAACAACAAAAGATCTTCAAGAATGAGCTATTTGCTTCAATAGTCCAAGCTCCATTGAAATCTATGTTGAAATCACCCATGATAGGAAGTTAGCAAATTACTCTAGAAGCCCTGTTGCAAAAGAAGAACTTTCTTTAGTTCATTTATTCAAATCCTGAATGTGTTCTGCTACCTTCCTAACATGCATATTATTGATCAACTTCTTGCATATTGATTTGGAAGTTATTTTTTGAGCGTAGCTAATATACTTCATTACTTTCCTCATAAAGAAATTACATTTTGGCAGGAGCTTTACAACTGTTTCAATATTCACTCCTATGAATTCATTATACACCAAAATCTAGAAACAATGAACTATGCTGTTTTCATTGCCCTTTGGAAATTGCAAGGACCTCTTTGCTGGGAGAAAAAAAAAAGATAGCAAGCATGTTAAGTTGTGGGTGAAATCCTGGCGCCATGTAAGTCAACAGAAACGCTGATATTTATTTCACCCTGGACTGGTGATTGAAAGCAAGTGCGATGCTCCGCCTGGACCCAGTCGAAAGAATTTAAATGGATGGATGGATGGACAGCCTTTGACTGAGCCAACAAAACAAAATGTACAGCATCACAGAAACACATCAGTTGAGCCAAAAAAGCCATGCTTTCACCACAGAAATGTGTTATATGCAACTTGGAATATGCTACTTGTCTACTCTCACTATAGCATTTGTTTGAGTAACTCTACATCATCTTGGTTGGTGCTATGTACTCATACTCAGCTGCTACTGGTATGTCATACATACATACACTCTACAAAATGTTGACAAAATGAAAATTGAGAACACCCAGAACAATTTCACTCAAATGGAAATGACTTGGTTTCCAGTGTTGAGGACACTTGATATATATATCCAGCAGACATCCAGCTATAAAGCTAACAAAGACTTTCACATTTTTGTCAGAGAGATATAATCCATTGTCCTGCTTTTTTTACTGGGTTGCAAGTAATCTGTGCAGCAGTTTATGGACAGATATAAAGCCACAGCATTTATCAGAAACACTACATAATGATATCTAGGGAATAAAGAAGGCGGCAGATAACCCTTCGAACTCCCAGTCTCAACTGAATCTGTGTTGACTATCTTTCCATTTTAAAGTAATTTCCTATTTTTGATCCTAGAGCCAAATTACATCTGAGTCCATCCCATAATGAAAATACAATCAAAATGTAATAAAAATAAATAGAATAACTCAATTTATCTCCCAAATACAGTGCTTTGCACTATAAGCCATTTCAATAATGACAGTTATTCCAACATGAATGAACCTTAGACAGACCAAAAAAACAAGGACCCTAACTTAAAAGAACGTTAAAGTTCCAAGTTTAAACAATGGATAAAGAAGGGTAATAGCAGACAGCAAACACTGTGATTGTAAAAGCAAGTACTTGCAGGTGTAGGTTGCTATAATCTATCACGATTATGATAAATATTGCCAGTGAGTCATGTAAGTCTCTTGAGAAGAACCGTTAACTCTCCCAGGGCATTTTCCTGGCTTTCAGAGTTCATGGTGGCCCTAATGGCTGGAACCATGTCGCCCCTGTGCCCGTACGTGCTGTTCTCCTCAGAGCCTCACGAGGCCCCCACTCCCAGCTCTGGCTGAAGCGTCCCCGTGTGCCACCTACTCTGCCAGCCAAATCATAAACCACTTAATGATGCACACATTTACCAAGTAATAAGAATTTTGAACTACAGCACTGTGACTGTGACTCAAAGACAGGGTGAGAGTAGGATCTCAGGTACTATCCAGAGCCGTACTGATGACAGTGAACTTGGAGAAGTCACACTCTCCAAATGAGATCCCAAAGGCTGTCAGGACACATGCACAGCCATTTACAGAGGAATAGGACAACTAGGCCAAGCTCAGGACAAGAGTCCTACCAAGTGCAGACAAGATTTAACTTCTAATTCTTTCCAATACTTTCTCTTTATAAAGGGTTGAGGCTTTAATCTTTAATTCAGTGCTTCTTCAGTTTCACCTTACAGATACAGTTTCAGCCTCAACGTTTTTGCCCTTCAGTCTCCTAAAAAATACATTTTATTGCATTCCAAATACAAACCAGGTATTTACTTCCAGCTGAGAGTTTTAAGATGTATTAGCACCTTCAGGCTTACACACTAAATCTAACAGGTTTCTTCAGGCAGACAACTGGCCAGGAATATACTTGGGAGCTTTCAGGCTAAGCCAAAGGGTTTACTAGTCCAAATATGGTAGGAGGACAAGCAGTTGTCTGCTAACAATGGATTAAACCTATAGCCGAATCGTTTATTCAGTCGAGTGCAAACACGCCTTTCAGTCAGTTAAATATAAATCTATGACTTCTGCAGGTTCAGGAATACGGGTCTAAAACCCCCTGATGTTTTATAGGAGAGGGCCCCTACCTTCTCTACCTGATCAGACAGACCACATCATAGGCCCTGGTGGTCTTTTGACTGCACAGCTTATTACCACAGGAGCCAGCAACAGAATTTATTGTCTACGTGAATCTTTGCTCCACATGGCTGTACAGTCCTCTCTTCTCCCCATTTAAACCAGTCACTTCTCTAAAAAGGGGTGGAGTCCACTACTGTTCATTAAACAAAGAGAAATTAAGGATGACCTTATCACACAAAATTGGCAGCTTTAATAAGTAGGCCTGAATATGTGGTTATTTACAGTGCACGAATTCCAGAAATTTGATTTTAACAATAAGATAATCATACTGTTGATTTATCTTTTGTGGTACTGATAAAAGAAAATTATGAGAATTATGCTTCTCCCCAGCCAAAGGGCCTCAAGGGCCAACCCATCACTTATCAGTTTGAAAATGCACCTCTGCACACACCATTTACACTGTAAATGCAGTTACCCATTTACACTATTCTAGAAGTGCTTCTGTCATTATTCCTTACCGTAAATACCAGAAAAGAGCTAACTGATAGACTTCAGCCATCTTAACTTTTATATAGGCTTAAGTAGCGGGGGGGAAAAAAAACATTCATTAAGGCTGACTTTAGAGAAGACCTGACTCCTAAGTAACCCCAGCTGGAGAATGTCTGGATGACAAACCTCCTCCCAGTTGAAAAACAAGACTTGCACTGGCCAGACTAATGTATTTCAGGATTCTGTCTTCAAGCCTTTCTACTCTCTGGACTTGACACACTCTCTTTGTGATGACTTCTCCCTTGCTTTCAACCAATATCTTTCTGATCATTCAGGATGAATAGCTCCTGGATGGCTCTAATTTTTCTCCTACTGTTTACCCTCCTACCTGAAATTTTCCATTTCTCAAATCACCTCTTTTCTGTCACTATATCCCAAATGTTAATCACGAACTATGACAGACTCAGAGTCTTCTTTCTTTCCACATATTGATCTCCTGCTCTGCATCATCACACCTGTTATTCAATATTGTTTATTTGTCTCTTCTCTTACATAGCTCCTTTTCCCTCTCACATGCTTTAGAACAACACACCTACTCCAACCATTTATTCCATAAACTACAAATTCTGAAAATACATTTATTCTTATTTACCCTCAGACAATTTTTACAGGCTTGACTTCAACTGTTCTAACATGTTATCTAATAAGTTGAATCATATTCCTACTGGTTGTCAAACCCTGTGTCTTTCAAGAAAACTTAAAAATGGGTTTCAGAAAGTATTTTTCCATTAATTCATTTGCTGATCCCCTGCTGCTCTCCCTACCTTATATTCTTGTTTCATTTCTGACTTATTAGAAAATAAGCTCTCTAGAGAAAAGATCTCATCTGACACATCTGTAAAGCAGTGTATACTGCACAGATATTTACCTGTAGGCTCCTTGTATGAGCGAGCCATAGTATGCTCCAGGTTCTAAGTAAATTACCGATTAAACAGTACCTCTACTATTTTTAAGGTCATTATTGCAGAATAATTCAGACCATACCAACAACATGTTTCCTGAGAAATGATTTCCAGTGTATCTTATGATTAACGCTTGTTTATCTATATCAATGGACACAGCAAGAAACATGGCAAAAATGCTGAGCCCATTTTTGCTTGGGACCTTGCCTTTGGTTCTGACTGAAGTAGCGTGGACTGATGTCTGCAACTAAACAGACATCACAGCCACAACTGAATATTCAGCCTCAAAATGGTTACAAGTGATAGAAAAATCAGTTAATAAGAGTCATCAGAGCAAATGCCTACTTTTTCTTAGTGCTGACTTTTTGAAAAGATCGATTTGCCCTTGATTAATTTCACTCATTTTCTATGGGATTTGGAGAGAGAATAAACCAATTCAGAACTTGCTTTGACAATTTAGGCAAGATCCTTTTCAACAAGGAATTTTGCTTTTGATCATTAGGCTGCCAGTGATGGCAGTTCAAAGGCTGTGCAGCACCTGTAAAATTCACACAAAATTCAGCTTCCCACCACCAGAAACTGTACTTCTTTTCCATCTCTAAACAGCAAACATGGTCACATACACCAGTGAAAACTCTGCATTGGTTTTCTCTCATGATGTGAGGCCAAGAAGTCACCTTTCTCATCTTATTAGCCTAGACGATGTTGTAACAAACTTCTCTCAAGTGTGAAAAGCACATCTTCCACTCCATAGGAATTCCTCTCCCTTTACAATTCCTTCCATTAGTGCAGAATATGCATAATAAAAAAATTAGATCCTTCTTGGAAGGATGACAGAACTTGTGCCTTGGGTTGAAACATGTCTTAACTACTGAATCCCTTCTTGGGCAAATGCAATCAACCCTACAAGAGAGAAATGACTAAGCGGTGACCATTAATACAGCCCGATCTATTTCAGCCAAGAGTCTGTGCCAGAACCCTTTTTTTCTCGCTGCAGTCCCCACTCCTCATGATCCCTGCTGCTGAATGTCATTGCATCTGCTCCTTTCTTCTCCTGAATACCTGTTCTCTCCTTACTTTTTGCCAATTGTTTTGGTGGCAGCACCACCTCCAACAGCACTAATTGAACACAGGATGAGCTAATAAGCCTACAAAGATTGCAGGCTTTTCTCTGCATCTCATTCCCTGTTGGCTTGCCACGCTAGTAAAGCCTGTCTCACCAATTGAGACGTGAGACTCTGGAAGAATAGTCAAAACGGTGCTGCACCATTTTTAGTGCATTTTATTAAAAATTCTTCCATCCTGTAACTACATGATGTACATTTTCTTAGCTCTTTTGTGAAGGAAGTTTCATTCTTACAGCCTTTTCAAGCACTAAAGAGAAATAAATTAGTCATGTAAAACAATTTTAGAAAAAAAATTCTTAGCCACTGGGAATTATATAGAATAAAATACTTTTAAATGCAGTAAAAATCTTCATTCCTCCAGTGTCCAAGGTGTTAATTATTTCCACATACTCTGTGTTTTCTGACATCTTCAGACATTGTTACTCACTTATTGCTGCTTCTCAGAATGCATTTACCTTAGAAATTGACTTTATTGTAACTATTTATCACTACATAAGATTCTGCTATGAAAATCATGTTAGAGAATAAATTGACAAGCAATGACAGGTACCTTGTGGTAGGCTATTTGACAAGAATTGTATTAGTGAAGAACCATCAAATATCTCTATTCAATAACAAAAGAAATTTTTCTGTTATGTCATGACAATAATAAGTGGTGAGAGTCTTTGGAAAGGTAATGCAGATTGATGTACCCTGTAAAATAAAAATTATGCAATATACTCACATTAATTACTAAACCATAAAAATAAACGGTTGTCACTTTGGAAGAACAACTTCTATACAAGTGATGAAATTCTGTATTTGGCAAACAAGGTATTCAAGCAGACAGAACATAAACAGGCGTGAGCCTGTTTGAGTGATTATTTGATTTGCAATTTAGTGCTTTTATCATCAATTTAAAAAGAAACAAAACAAAGCATCTGAGCCAATATCCCATAGTTTTAAAATTACTGTATATATCATTGGCCTATTAAATTATGACATTTAGACATGTTTTGTATTGCTGTGTAGACTGAGGTGAAAGATAATAATGCTGAAGTGTCTGCATCTAACGAAAACATAACACCTTCTATTTGGTGGTATGGCTCACTGCAAAAAAGCAATATATCACTGTCCTCAAAGTGGCCAGCAGGAATAGGAAAATGAGCTACTGCTAATTAAACCTTTTATGTAAAAACATGATTGCTAATCAAATCTTTATTACCCCATACTCTCACATTCTACTTTCTTCTTCATTTACACTTCATCCTGTAGCCCTTGAAGTATCAGGTTTACAGTCTTCTTATATGTTGTGGTTTTTTGATATTGTGAAAGCATAAACTTGTGACAATGGTAATTTAAAAAGATACCTAAAATAAAAAAGTGACTGTGGGAGGAAAAAGAACAGTACAATTAAACCACATCTGGTTATTCTGATAGCTAATTAAAAGTCATATTTAAGTTATTAGCAAAATATGAAGTATTTACCCAAGGTGAAGTTTCATCATTCTTGTGACAACTGAAAAACACCTTTATTACAAGGAAGAAAAAATGTTTGGCTTTAGATACATAGAATGCCCCTATTTTCAGAAGGATGTTTTTCAGTAATGATCAGCCAACAAAATAGCTTTTGCAAAAATTCTGGGCTAGCATATACTAAGTTTCTCCTAGTGAAGTACCACATAACCATTTAATTTTTAATTTATATAGTGATAATTATCGCACTATTTGTACAATGAAGTGTAAAAGTTACAACATAAGATGTTATTTGAAATAGAAAAGCATTCTTCTTCTAATCATGTAGGGAAAGCTAAACTGAACTTATTATTTTTGTCAAAGAAATAATAAAATCAAAGCAAGCACTGACAACTGCAACAAGACTCTAAATGTAAATTAAAATACTTCAGACAAAAGGCTTGAAGGCAAGTGATTCTCCCATCGAGGGATGATTTTCACTTGTCTCCAGGTGTAACATTATGTGCACTGATGGGCTGATCAACAGAACAGAACTTCTCCCCAGCTGTAATCAGGAGTGATTGATGGTTGGGACAAAAAAGTTGATTATCATGACAAGTCCACTGATGCAGAAAAAATAGGCTATGCTGGGGAAAGGATAAAACCTGTTCAGAGACTACCTTCTAAAATCTCCTTTCTAAAGAATAAAAAGAAACATTTATGCCCATCCAAAAAGAGCTAACGCAAATGAACTCAGTACATTTACTATGCATCTGTATCTACAGTTATTCCACCATCATACAATGAGACCTATATAAACCCCAAACAGAATGAACCCTTGTATTTTTAAAATCACGGTTTGAGATCAACTCATCAAACAATTATATATATGAAAGTACCTGTATGGTCTACCGGTAGAGCATTGCCTCAGTTTGAATACATGTTTTGAATGCATAATCACGCTTTTAAAGGCCATGGGGGAGTTAGGCGTAAGTGCCATATTGGATTCTTTCCTGAAAAGAAGTCAGTCCCCTTTGGCCATTTTAAACTTTTAAAGACTTCATTTTCAATTGAGATTAAAAAAAATGCACATGAGTGGGTGCGATATACCCTCAAAGGTATAGTTCAAATATGTGCTTTTTTATTCCAATATAAAGCTTTTAAAAGCAGATATTAGGTTGCACTTCTACTCCTTCAGAGGATCAGACTCCCAGCTGTTAGCTGTGATGTGAGTAAGTACACGGAATAGCAATATCTCCAGAGACTGTAAAAGACATGAGAGGAGTGATAAAAGAACCAAAGAGCTTAAAAAGTCAGGCCTGGAGGTTCTGAAGTGGAATTTGTTTACATCAGGGGCAGTTATGTTTAATAGTAATTCTCACAAAAGGAAATATTATATTTTCTACAAAAGGTGGCTGGGGGGGGGGGGGGGGGGGGGGGGGGGGGGGGGGGGGAGGGGAGGGGAGGGGAGGGGAGGGGAGG
>NW_008796217.1:3281640-3301466 GCF_000699145.1 Aptenodytes forsteri
TAAAGAAGGGGGGGGGGGAAGTGTCCAGAGTTAGTGTAAGACTATTTGAAAAGATTTTATGGCTGTTGGAATAGAGTATAACAAACCAAAGCCAAGTAAAAGAGCAACTTTACTTTTAATGCATTTTTAGAAGAAATTAGGATTTTTTTTTTGAGAAAAAGTACAATTTACACCATTTAACTTGTTTTGATGGAGATCTTTCTACACCACACAAAACTGCACATTTTCTTCACTATGCACTCTTTCTGTGGACCAGACTTTGATGTATAGCCCTGCCTGTTCCTCTTCTCCCAGTTCTTCTTTATGTCCTTATCAGTGCTTAAGAAAGTGAGCCAGAAGGAGTCACTGACTGGTGACTGAAAGGAGACAATACTTTGCCATTTTTATAGTGAAAACCGTTATCTGCACCTATTATTAATAATCCAGAATCTCAGACTCTCTACTGCATAAATTCTTATTTTTTTAAATAAATCTATAAGGAAGATGTTACAACACACCAAACAAAGCTAGATGAAGATTGTACAGCAAGGAGTTTACAATTTATCTTTCCTTTTAGGTGATGACTCACTTATGGAAAGTGGTTTCTGTAAAGAGTCCCCAACACAGTTCATAAATTTCAGTTGTTTATTAGAGTTGATTGATTTACTTCCCACGTTGACTGAGGAAGCTGACAGGAAAAAATGCCTCAAACACAAATAGTGTATGGCAAGAAGTGATAAAGCAGAGGTTTCTCTCCTTGAGGTTGAAATGGGCAGTCTTTTCCATGAATGGAACGTGAGAGAATTGGAAGAGAGACTTCTTTTCCCCCCTTTTATACTGTCTATACCTTTTATACTGTCTATATTTTTCCCCGTCTATACCAATTCCCTGATGTATAAAATGTTATTTTTCAATGTACAGTTCAAAAATACTAAGCGTTGTCTTCATTCCCACAATTCCAGCCAAAGACTTCAAAGAAACTCCAGTTAGCCCCTACTTGCCCAACTTTAGCATTTGAATTTCATTGTCATGTTCCCCCACCCTCGACCAGGCACAAAATCTTTCTGACACTACTGTAACCCAAAGAATGTAGCTACAGGACCCAATTCATTAAAACCACTGGAAACACATGTGTAATTTGCCTGGAAGTCATCTTAGTGAGTGACAGATAATCCACATTAAGCACTCTCCTGACACTGAAAGCAGATTTTGGAAAATCTAGGGCCTATCAGATCATTTAGGTCTGCTTCCCGCCCCCCAATATCATGTTTTCTGGTACATTCTTATGTTCCAATTTAATAATTTCTGAGACAAGGAAAATTTCTGACAGTAACAAGCATGGATGTGTTCAAACACAGGAGGGAGGTTGCTTTTATTTCAGACTTTCTCTCTTATTAACTACTCTCACCTCTGCCTTTCTCTCCTTCTTCTTCTGCTCTTTGCAGTTCTGAGATCATCTACACCCAAGCAGAAGTTAAAAGTTGGCCCCAAAAGGGCAAACACTGCAACCATTCACTTCGGTGCCAGAAGCAGAAACCTTTTAAACCAATTTGTCTCCATATTCCACAGTCAGAATACTGGTCATTAATCTTCTGCAAATTATAAACAGGACTATCAGAGAGAGCCATTGCCTATTCACAGATCATTTCTAGCAAACTCGAGTAATTTTCAAGAGATGTCAAACCTTCTGCACAATTGACTTGTTTTATCAAAAAAAAGTGAGTGCTTTGAAAATTAAATAACCTGGTAGGATGAGCAGAGGTAGGAAGTAAGAGTTGACAAAGGTGAATAAAAAAAGTCTAAGTTTTACATAATCTTTAAGTCCTAACACAGCAACGGCTGCTGCTAAGATGAATGTTTTAATCTCTCCAGGATCATGTTCCTATACTGACTCTGATGTTCAGTTGACATAGTTGTTGGACATTTCTCCATAACCTCTGCTTGTGTAGGGACCAGGTAGCTGGAAGCATTACACTTTGCTTTCTCCTGGATTTATAGAGTAGAATCCACTTAGGTTGGAAAAGACCTTTAAGATCATCAAGTCCAACCGTTAACCTGACACTACCAAGTCCACCACTAAACCATGTCCCCAAGCGCCACATCTACACATCTTTTAAATACCTCCAGGGATGGTGACTCAACCGCTTCCCTGGGCAGCCTGTTCCAATGCTTGATTTTGACACTCTCTCTTCAACTACCACTGCTGAATGTGGCTGGAGAGTGAATTTTGAGAGGAAAGTGTAAGTCTTACAGTATGAATGCAGTGGACACCAAGGCACTCCATCTCTCCCCACCAGTAACAGACTGAGTAACCAGCTGACATTAACAGCATGCTTTTTTAAAGATCAATAACTTAAAACTTTCTTTCCTACTGCCGCCTTGTCCTCAGGCAATGCTTCTATGAGCCTGATACCTCTGGGCTGGTCTATGTTCTGCAACAGTACAGATTTTCTAGACAGAATACATTACTTTCACTACAAGAGAGGAGATAGGTACCAGGATTAGTGAAGAGTTCGTGTAGAGAGCTCCATAGCTTGCAGTCGACTGAGAGACCACTTACAGCAGTTACTGAGGATCACCCAAAATGTTTGGTTTGTAGGCAATGCTTAAGAGGCAAGGAAATACCCACACCATTAGGCTATCAGCTAGGGGACTCAGTTCAACACCTCCTAAAGTACTCAGAAGCTAAACAACAAGGTGCTGTGTCAGGTATGAATTGTTTCTGCTTCTAGGTTGTATAGGTGCATAAAAGTACTGTATAGAAGGTGAAAATTATGGAAAAAATACTTTATACAACAAAAGGAAATTAATTATACTTTCTATTAAGCATTTTAGAAATGCTTTAAGAAACTACAGGTTATGTGAAAGTTCATAACTATTGTTCAACAGACTATTCTGGATTTCATAATTTATAAATTAAGTTACTTATTTCCTACATGAAAAAAGGTTACTCACAACCATCTCAGAATGAAACAACATCTAACAGAAGACAGGATTGTAATAAAAACCTAAGATTATTTTCTTCCAAAATACAACATACAGTCAAAAAAAAAAAGGTTGAGTTCTGTAGTATGGGAAAGACCAGACCTGCACAGGACCTGACTGCAATACATATTGCAGCCTTTAAAACTGTGCTCTAGGAAAGAGGAGGTAATGCTTCTAAAATGTGCAGGCTAGGCCTACAAAAACAGACTCCACTGAATATCCAACTGGGCAAAAAAAATACTAGGCTGTTTTCAAATGTTTTCAATGTAAGTGCAAAATATTCTGTGCTGTTTGATTAGACTTTTGGAATGCCAAAAAAATCACATATCTTGAATGATTTTTTTAGCAATTCTTTAGGGTTTCCATAATGTGTTGATACAAATGCAGATATCCCATGGAAATCTCTGCACTAATCACTTTCTGTGATTACTTGCTACTTTTTCCAGTGAATACTATAAACCAGTATCTCTGGAAAAGTGTCGACCTATGAGTGTATTTCCATTCTGACTCACATTCTGATCTCAAATGAATGGCATGTGCAATTCCACAACTGAAGTCAGCATTTGTTTCTCCTTACACTGAACTCCATAGTACAGGAAAGACGGTGCATTATTAGAAAAAAGTAGCGCATATATATATATGGAATTATATACCTATATAAATTATATATATAAAAATAATTTATATAGATATAAAAATAAGATAATCCTGGATGAAGTTTTATTCTTGGTGAGGTACAAGTGCTGCAATTAATACTATACCCTCATAGAGTAACATTGACTTTAAGGGGATGCTAAGCATCTGTAAATGTTTGCACAAGAATATCTCCTTAAAGAATCAGCCTGATGACTTCACAGAAGGCAGATGCATTGGTTTGGAAAGACCAGAAGTAAAATTGCCCTGAGATAATAGATAAATGTACTTGATGGCTGGCAATACCTGCAACAAGTGACTTTGATTAAGAAAGCTATGCATTACAACTCAAGCAGAAATTCTTGGGTTTATACCAAAGCAGGGTTCTAAATCTAAAGGTTAATTGGAAATCTAAATCTAATCCGTAATTGGAGGAACAACAAAACATGCAAAGAATAAGAACATGTGGTTATAGCCACACGCAGAACAGCAATTGAGGCAGATAGTGCACATGGCTTCAAATACCATTTAAGTGTATCTCTGAAAGTTGAAAAATAACAGATTTGAAATCAGAAGGGTGAAATGCTAAATAACTTCAAGCAGTTAGCTGTATCAGCCTTTCCTGGTTCTTAATGGACCAACTTTTGAAAGTTCCTCTCTCTTTGCAAACAGAGGCCGCAGGCCAGGTGTGACCATCACTTGGCATGGACAAGAAATGAAATCTCTATTACCTCTTCCAAATCACAGAAACAGGTTTGTAAGTTAGTCGAGCAGGAGGTCATATAATCTCTCTCATCTTTGGGACTACACTCAGCGTTTCCTGTCCATCCTCAGAAACAGGTGTCTAATTTGTTAAGACCCTCTGCCGACAGGGAGCCCACAACTGTCCCTGTGTGTTTCCTTCCAGAACTTCACTACCATTATAGCTAGAATTGTTTCACCAAATATTGCAACAAAATATTTCTTGAATAACATTAAGCTGAAGAATTAATCAAATTTATTCTTCTATCAAAAACAAGGAACACAAGGATGAATTGGTCACTGTTCTCTTATTAACCCCCTTTCATATACTGAAAACCTTATATACATACTGAAAAAAATTACTATATTTTCCTCATCTTTTCTACTGTACATCTACCCAGTTTTCTACTTTCCCTAGCTGACTGAATTTTTTTCACATCTTGTCATACTAGTGGATGTCTTCTAAATTCTGCAACTAATTATGCTTTTGTTAAAGTGTGATGACCACTGTTGTAAATAATTCTTCACCTGAGGCATTGCCACTTTCAAATACTGTGGAATCCTTACCTGTCTATTGATAAATGTTTCTCTTGGGGAAAAAAAGTTATCATAGGATTAGTTGGGGAAAAAAGTTATCACAGGATTAATTGGGTGTTTTTCTTTTTTTTTTTTTTTTCTTTTTTTTTCCCCCATTAGCAACTGTTAATGCATATTTGGATTGTGATTCACTATAATTCCTTTTTGCCCATTAAGTCAGACATTTCTCATTTTACTACTTGTGCATTTCATTTTTCCAGTCTAAGCACAATAGTTTGTGCTTCTATTTCCTGCACTTGTCGGAATTCCAGACTATTTTCTCCAACTGGTGAAGATAATTTTGGACTGCAATCCTGAACTTGCCACCTTCCATCAAGTGCCTGCCACCCTCCATCTAGGTGTCATCCACAAACCTGGTATATGTACTCTCTATTCTGTCAGGCACATTGCTAATGAAAATTTAGAGTAGCAGCGAGCACGGAACAGACTCCTGCAGATCCTGACTTGTAGTGATCTTTTGTTTTTGACAGGAAACCCTCAGCAACTACTCTCAGTATAGTTTTTCAATCTGTTTTGCAACCAACTTTTAACAATTTCACCTGGACCATATTCCCCTACTTACTTTACAAGACTGTCACATAGGACTGTATCAACCCCTATTAAAGCCAAAACATATCACATCTATTTATTCCCTATTATCCATTAGACCAATTACCCTGTCAAAGGAGAAAATTAGATTGGTTTGACATGATTTGTTCTTGACAAATTCATGTTGGCTGTTTCTTATCACCTTATTGTCCCCTAGGTGCTTACAAACTGATACTTTAATCATTTGTTCTAGATACCAAGCATAACCTAAATAGGTTTTAAGTCTTCTGGTCCTGCTTCTTTCCCCATGAAAGTTAGAACCATAGTAAAATCCTGTGGAGCTTATCCTCCAAAAAATCCTTCACTATTCTTTTACCGGAACAGCACTTTTTGAATCCTGACAACTTCAGACAGTTGAACTGTGTATCGATTCAGTGGTATCTTTGCTTTATAGAGATGGAGAAAAACAAGATTAAAAAAACAACAAATAAGGGCTCCACAATGAGCATTCAGCTCATGATTTTCAGGAGAATATTACTACTGTTGCTATTTAAGTCAAACAATAATTTCTGGCTAACATGTTTGGAAATACTTTTACAATGTATCATAATGGAATTCAAGTCCTGTGAGTACATAAAACGCTGCCCAACCTTTCTCTCAAGGCAAGCTGGATTATCACTCAGCCATCTGCATTAAAGGAGAGGGCAGAGAAAGAGAGAATCCCTTTGCAAGAATTGACCTTGTTAACAGACAGTCACTACCTTGATCAAATGATGAAATTAAAAATGTGGGTAAACGAAGGTCAAATAGTCAAGACAGGTGATCAAAAAGTGAGGAAAAGTTAGTAAGCTCTTTTTTTCCAAGCCATGGGGTTGTTTGTTTTTTTTTTTTTTGTTGGGGTTTTTTTGTTGGTTTTTTTAGTGATTGCTCGTGTTAGCACAGAATTTACTCCTACAACTACCTGTAGGCACATGAGTTGTCGTACTGAAGTCAGCTGGACTTCATTTTACAGGGTGCTTTTAGCAGATGTTTAATGTTTACTACAAAGCATATATTTAACAGTTCTGAACTGGTGCAACAGCTCTCAGCAGCTGCCAAAACCTAAATGGCAACTCACACACTTGCAGCTAAGCACATACTTAAATGTTTTGCCCTGTACTGGATGCACAATGTGAATGTAAATGTTATATATAGATCTCTCTCAATGCAAAAAAAAAAAGAAAAAAAAAATCACTGCTTGAATCAGACTCCACAGAACCTACCTCTGCTGTTCTAATGTTTTTTCTCAGCATGGAGAGGCTTTGGTTACTTGCTCATTCCTCCCTTCCCTTGTATGAGAAGATTTATTTTAAAAAGAAATAGTGAACACACAGCTGTCATGAAGATTTATAGATAAGTCCTTTGGAAAGAAGCTAAACAATTTTAGACTATTGTACTGCCTTTTCTCATTTTTCTTTGCAATGTAATTTTGATACCATGTAACCAGAAAAAAAGTGCTTCTGCTCTGAAAGAAATCTGTATCAAAGGGGAGAAAATTCTGTATTCTCTGCAAAAATGAAAAATCTCACAGACCAGTTTTATTGTAAACATTTTCATAATACTGTCATGCAGTAGGTAAATGGAATTTCTATTCATTACTCTCTGATAAACCCTATCTCCAGCATCTAAAAATAAAGACACATTGGTAGAACAGCCCCAAAGCCCTAGGTTTCTGAAAAACTATTTATTGTTGTTATGGTTTTAAATCATGTTAAAAAAAAATGCCAGAAATGAAAGGTAGGAATATTCAGTAAATGAAAACTTCTTCTTCATAATAAAAGAAAAAATTACAATGTATGTGCTTGCCATTCATATACTAAAGTTATCAGAAAATGATAGCTAATAGCTCTTTTTCTTCAAAGCAATCTTTCCCTTAAGTCTCAACATTACATTTTTAGTTTAGCACATTTTTGCTTCAAAAACTGGTGGACATTCAGAATTACGCAAGCAACTGAGGAACTTAGCTCTGCCTATTCCCCTCACATTGCAGAAAAGCATTTCTAAATTGCAGTGGAACTCTGCCTACTTATTATTTCTTGAACTGCCTCAGCAGAGCACTATGTGATTTTCAGCAGTAATAACTATATGCACTGGAATGAGAAGAGACCATCAAAAAGATCTCTCTTCTGTGTGGTAGGGAAAAGGGGGGGGGGGGAGATATAGTCCCAGGTTAATCACTGGACAGCATTTGGATCATAATCTCTACATCAATCAGCAACACTGGGGTTGCTTTAAAAATTAGGTGAATATTAAAAGTGGAAAGTGAAAGATACTCAGCAAGAAGGCCTCCCCATTCCATAAAGTTAATGATATTGATCAGCTTTGAGAGAGGGGAGCATTAGAACAATCTTCCACTGAACAGTGTTGGCAAATCGGAGTTCAAGTCTCTATCACTTGAAGGTGTGAAGGGACAACTAAATATCTGCTTAACAGCTTTTCTTCCATGAGTTTCCTGTGAACAGTATAAATGAATAGATTTCTTCTGAAACCAGTTTTTTGGACACTGTAGATGAGACTGAAAATGGCCACTGCTTCTTCCCCCTCTCTTCTTTGTAATCCTTTCTAAGAGCAGCAGAAAAGGAACAGTATGGGAGCATACCAGTCCTCTGCGTAAGAAGTATCAGTGTCCGCTGATATCTTGTTTGCTTCTGTGTAGAAGAATTTTTATTTCAAACATTTTATTCTGGAAAATGCCTAGCTCCTGTCAGCTGGAAAATTTTCCACTCCATGTATCAATCCCAGTTGCGTATCTACTAATGACTAAGTTATTTTAATGATGTGTTCATCCTCTCTTTTGTCTGGATCTTTTTGCAGACTAACAAACAGTATACCCTCTTTGAAAGGTGGTGTTTCACTTTGGTATGTAACACCGAAGTGTTTGATGTCTCTTGCAGCTATGTACTATGTATGATTCAGCATGACATGCTTTTTCTTAAGACAAAGCTGAAAATTATGAGTGATGACCTGGGCTGCTCAGTCAGTGGGATCCACTGTGGCCCAGAAGTCTCCATCATCCTCTCCCCATGAATGGCTCAGTATCCACAGTCCTAATTCTAGCATCTGGCTTCTAAATGGAAGAGCCTAATTTGGCTATTTTTATCTGTGAGGGACATGACAGCTCCAGAGAATGTATTACCCTTCCTTGCACTACTGTTTGAGAATGATGTCAATGTTATAAGGGGAAGGTGTCCATTCAGTCCATGAACTAGAAAACCTGGATTCATCAGTGAAAGTAAGTACATGATGCTGACTGGTCTGGAAATTGTAACTGAGATCTTGTTAAAATTATTTTTAAGGAACAAAAAGCTGAGAGGAATGAAGAGAGATGCATTATTTTCATCCCTAGGTGGCCAATCCTTAAAAGAAGGCTTCAAGGTTCAATTTAAGTTTTTGACAAGTTCATGGCTTTGATAAATAATTGATAAACTAAAAATAGGTAAAACTGTATATAAATAGCTGCCTACAAAGAAGCAGCAGCACACAAGAATTATTCCACTTCTTCATATGACTAGCATGAGGAAGGAACCTTGTGGACATTTTTGGGTTAGACCTCACTCTAAATCCAAACATTTTTATTCTGACAGAAGTAACTTCCATATTTAAATTAGTGAAACAGATAGTAAATGAAAGACATTTGGTAGGGGAAGATAAGTTTCCACCAGTGATGCCCATGTCAAGAAACTTCCTGGACAGACTAGATTAGCAGAAGAAAATATATTGTTCTATGTCAGGTTTTGTCTGCACACACAATGATCCTGGAGAAGGAAATAAAGGAGTTAAATTCTAAGAGGCTTTTCTGTGACAGAACGGGTATTCCTTGTCAAGGAGCACCACAGCACAGCTTCCTTGGGTAATTATGGGGAATGGGTTTCCTCTGTATATTAGAGACCATCTCCAGTTCACCTTGCTCTATTTCATTGTTGGAGGAACAAGAGGACATGAGGTAGGAGCCAACTGACAAAAAAATCACCTGCTTTTTTTTGGTTTTTTTCAAAAGCTTGTACTGGCAGGACAGGAACATTAAAATACAATTCTAGCTAGACAGAGATATTGTTGTAAGGGTAGAAAAAGGAAGGTAGATCCACAAGGACTAGAAGTATATCTAAATAATTTCTAACATTTTCAAGCTGAAAAGGAAGGCAAACATAACCAGGTGTCCTGGTTTTGGCTGGGATAGAGTTATTTTTCTTCCTAGTAGCTGGTACAGTGCTGTGTTTTGGATATAGGATGAGAACAATGTTGATAACCACCGATGTTTAGTTGTTGCTGAGCAGTGCTTACACTAGTCAAGGATTTTTCAGCCTCTCATACTGCCCCGCCAGCAAGGAGGCTGGAGGTGCACAAGATGTTGGGAGGGGGCACAGCCAGTACAGCTGACCCAAACTGGCCAAAGGGATATTCCATACCACAGGACGTCATGTTGAACAGAAACTGGGGGGAGTTGGCCAGCGGCCACGGCTTGGGAACTGGCTGGGCATTGGTTAGTAGGTGGTGAGCAATTGCACTGTGCATCACTTATTTTGTATATTCTTTTATCATTATTATTATTTCCCTTTCCTTTTCTGTCCTATTAAATTGTCTTTATCTCAACCCACGAGTTTTACTTTTTTTCTGATTCTCTCCCCCATCCCACTGGGGGGGAGTGAGCGAACGGCTGTGTGGTGTTTAGCTGCCTGCCAGGTTAAACCACGACACCAGCACTGGCAGAAGAATTAGGACCCAGCAAATATTTCAGTGATATTAGCAGTAATGGATCAATCCATTTTCCTATTTACACTCTGTGCAGCACAACTGAAGTTGATGAGCTTGCAGGGATATATCCGCAGGGAAAATCTGGCCGGGTGTATAAACACTACCAAATAATTGTGTTTATTTGAAGCATCCTACAGCCTTTTCATCTGCTGAGCCACAAACTGAAATCACAACGTTTCATTTAGGTTCAATTTATGCAAATTATGGCACATCCTAGAAGATAAGTACATATTTCTAATCTGATACAAAATGATCGACTTACATCAGAATTAAATCTCAGCTGGCAAATGTTGCATGATATGATTTGCTTTCTTCGATGAGGAAGAGGAACCCCAAATGTATGATTTATTACAGCTTTTTGAATTGGGTCCATCTGTAAAAAGAGAAGAAAAAGAAAAATAAAAGCTTTTGCTGTTCCACTGTATGCTATGTTATCTATAGTCTCAAAACAGATTCTGCATCATGCCATACCATACCCCACACTACAGAAAACTATTATTTTTCTTTGAAAATGAGTATTTCTTCTTCATGCAGTTTTACAGAGAGGTAATACAGAAAGGAACAAAGAAAAGTGTCATTAGCTATCTTGAAATACATATCCTTAGTTCAATTCTATATGCACCAATCTCCCTTTACTGAAGAAAGCTAAAAGCTGTAAATGCTGAACAAGTTTACCTATCAAAACACCAATTTACGTTTTTTATATCATAGAAAAGCCAGCTCACTAAATGAAATGCATATTTTAAATAAAACTACTAAGAAAAGGATCAATGGAAATGTGAAGGAGTATTATATACAAATAATTCCCAAATAACACACAATAGATCAGTATTATTAAAAAAATAACAATTTTCCAGGAACCAATAAATTAATCTTTTCCATAAAGTAACTTCTATACAACCTATGAAAAATCCAAATCCTCCAAAGATTATTTTCACAGCCATTTAGAAGCAACTATTTTGAATAAACCCTACTTTAAGGATGAATTTTGACTTTCATGAAAAGCATTATTCTGAACTAACCTGTACCAGAATGCTGATCTGTCAGTGTCTGTAAGTCAGGGTCCCATAAAAAAATGTACCATTTTTGGCAGAAAATTTCACAAAAGCTACTCAAGAGACCTTTTTACATGGAGGATTGAAATCAACTTCCCCAAATTCATTGGTCAAAATTATTTATATTTCTTTTTCAGAAGAAGAATTTGACAGCTATTTTTAAAATCTAGTAATAGCTTTACAGCAACTTGGTAAAACCACTGATAGTTTTTATCTTTAAATTGTATTGTTAAAAATTCACAGATTGTGATGACGCCTATACAATTAATTGTCTAACTCTGATGATAACCAGTATTCACACCGCATAATTTGTATGTGTCTTGAGAAAAAAAAACCTTTTTCTATGCTCATGTCCCCATGATTCACTTTTTTCTAGTCTGTTAGCAAAGGGGTTTTTGATAAATAAAGAATCAGAGCTTTTCCGTAGAGTAATCAATTATTCATGGAAGCTGTAATGGTAGACAGTCATGGCCTCTATTGCAGTGAATCCAGAACAGATCACTACAGAAATTTTGCATCACCTGACAGCTGTTCAGTGTCAGATATGAAATAGGTCATTAAACTAATTCCTGTTGAAAAGGAATTCAGATTGGTAAAAAAAAAGGAACAAGGAAAATGGCAGAGCTTTACAGAAAGGTTTGGAAGAAATGCTCAGTTTGAACATCCTCTTCAATTTGATATGAAAGAGAAATATCTCATACATTTGTGCAACCACCAGCATAAAAGAACACCAGTCCCAGGAACTAGGGATGCCACTGTAACATAACCCCAAAATAACACTGATGGCTAAGGTCAGAGTATAGCAAGCCCTGAAACACTACAGCATGCTGTGTAAGACTTTCTGCGGTGGACAAAGCATGTGCTAGGGGCACTCATTTTATTCAGTAACATGATGTTGAAAAAGCCCACAGTCCAAAAATACTATTGTATAGACCAGAAAGAACACCACCACACAGGACAGTAAACAGACAGTAACAACTCTTCTTTTTTCAACTGCTCCATTACCCAAGAGGTGACTTCTTATGTCAGCAGAACCAATAGACCTGTACCCTGAGATTTTCAACACTAAAGCATGACGTGGTCTTAATCGACGCTACTTCACTGCTGCTGAAGTTTGGAGAAATCTAGCCTAAATTTCTAAAGAAATTTAGGCACTGTTCTTTTCACCACTGCAGGTCTAAAATACTTAGGGAAACCTCAAGCTCAGATATATGAATAAGTCAGCGCATGGTAACAAGAAATTGTGCATTCTTTATTCCAGTGTAACTGTTTGCCTTCATATTAACCACAGTCGTGAGATACTATTAGTTTAGCCTTCAGTGTTAACGTGTTAAACTCTTTCACATTATCTCACAAGTGCCGTAAGTTAAGAAAGCCAACAAAGAAGCTCTCTAAGGGTTATATGAAAGGTACCACCATGATTCATAAGACGGAACAACTGATTTTTTGAGTTGGATGTATCCATCTTCACATTAAGAATTCTAGCTTCTAATGGGGTTGGATTTCTGGGTGAACATTGAGAATGAGACAAATAGTTTTTCAGAATTGAGAAAACTCATGAATGTGTGGAATAGTTGGTCTACTTTGTATTTAATTTTATTTTGGTCTCATGGAAAAATGCAGAGTTTCTTTCCTAATCACTCCACAGATTTTCTCTTGTTTATCTGCTGATACAGAAATCCATCTGCACACTTCTCTTTCTCTTTCTAAAGATGCAGACTTCTAGATACACAGCTACATGGCTTTATTGTGAACTGGATGATTTGTGTTTGTGGGTCTAAATGAAGAAGTGTTCTGGGTAGCCTCCAAGTTGATTAAGAAAAGCTGCTTCAAAGTAAGAATCCCTTCTCTGCCAACTGCTCTTTGATATTGCAAAGCAGAATTAAACTTCAAAACTTAGCCCCAGATTCTAATAAAGTTGGGGCAGAATGCTGTGGTATTTGACATTATTATTTTTTCCTGGAGATTTTGTTTGGGAAACACCACCAATCCATAAATTTCAAATAAACATCCAAAAGCACCAGATAAGCCTCCAGAAGTTTTATGCAGGAAATTTGAGAGAGGTAACAGGATACCTAGGTGCAGCATGATAAGCACTCAGATCTCACAGACACTGGAAGACAGAGAGGAGCCCTGCTGAGAGTCAGAGGAACAAAGAGAGGCAGCTGATTGCCAGAAAATAGAGAGCAAGGATTGCAGGGAAGTATAAAGAGGGAAATAATATCATGTAGCTGAGATAATCAGCAAGTGGTGAGATACTTAACAGAATCTCCAAGCACTTCTAGGCTCACTGAATGTTACTAATTACACATATAAATTGTATTTCAACTTATGTAAATGGTATTAGCTTTCAAAATAAAAGTTATCATGATAAACTTTTATAAAATCTGCTTTTTACTCATTACTAGTGCTATATTACAATCGCTGGGGTTTTATTTTATTTCTTAGATGCAACTGATTTAATTTACTCCCATTTACAGTGAAGGACAGAGAGGTTTGCAATTCACATGAAAGATACAGCTGTCAAAGCTGTGCAGGAGAGCAAGGTTTGCAAGGTGGCCCTTTACTTCCTCTCGCCAATGTGTTTGCACTGTAAGTTACAACACAAAGAGGGTGAGCTGCCCTGTGACTTGTTCACTACCTTTTGCTTTTCTACTATCCAGCACTAGGTATATCTTACTATGTAAGGCAGGCTGTGTCACACTTTTCCTTGTGGTCAGTCTAGGGGTAGCACATTGCTCAAGGTTCACTGCAAACCACAAGGTAACTGGTAGTTTGGGCAATGAAGATAAATATGAAAGGTTTCCTATTTCATTCAATTAATTTTTGGTTTCAATACATAAAATGCACAGCAATAATATCTTCTATGTTTTAATTATTCAAGCTGAAATTCGTGGCAACATGGTATTATTTACTTTCTTTGATCAAATACTGTACTCCCTTCCCAAGATCTTCAGGGCCTTACCATACTTCAGCAAAATCCAGGCTTAAACCAAGGGCATGGCAGAAGTTGCCCCCTTACTCCATTTTTTTAGCTTTGACCTTACCCCTTTTCGTTTGGTTTTGCTTGCTTGTTTCAAATTCAACCTTGTCAGCCCAATGACCTTAGCCACATTCTTCTTTGTTCTTGTGCTTACCATAAAGCATGAAAGAGCTCTTTATTTTATGGACTGCAGGTGAAAGGAGTGGCTTTTGCATGAACTTTTCTGGATGAAACATCTACCACAAAATCACCAAGAAGTTGACCCATGTTATCCTAACTGCCTGGGCAACTTTTCCAGAATCGCCATAGCTGCTATCTTTGAAGGCCGTCTGTAGCCAAGTCTCCATCTCATTAAATTTCATTAAATATCTGCAGAAGGCAGAACCCGGGCTGGTAAATTTCACCTACAGAGAAATTTGATGCTTTGGAAATGTAAATTTTACATAATTTCCACAAATAATTACTAAGTGTTCTTTTTTTTTTTTGCTGAAACTGAAATTCAAGCACATAGCTCTTCCTGAATTTCAACAAATTTTTAATATATATGATTTTTATTAATCCTTTTTATGTGACTTCTTATCCCAGAGGCATAAGAGTATGCCTAAGTTAAAAACAACAACAACAAACTGATAGCAAAGGAAAGCATGCAAGTTTGATCCATAAAGGCTCCAATCACAAAAGGATATAAACCGAAAGGAGTTATATTTATTTTATTTTTTTAATTGTGTATTAAAACCAAGGGGCATGACATGAGCGTTTCAAATTCTTGAGGTCGGCAGTAAACTAATGGAGTTGCACTAACATATATAAATAAAAGCATCCAGGTCAAAGGGTGAAGATAATGCGGATGTCCAGAGCCTGTTCAGAACATATGGTAGGCCTAAAACAACCAAATAAGTACGAAAGTATTTTCACCTCAAAGCCAAAGAGATTAGCTGCAAAAGATTGACTCAAATCACTATGGTCCTATACTAAGTGAGCAGAAAAACGCATCAGGTCATTGAAGCTCTCAGGAAAAAATTGCTGTAGACCATTTTAGTGGTAATTTACAAAAAAATTACCCACCAAAAGACTGACCTCCATTACTCGAATAGGTAAGTGAATTCAGTGACAAAGCTACCAACACGTCTCAGAACTTCTTAAAGTCCAGATGCTAACACAATGCAATGTTACAATGAAAAATAAAATGGAATGATATCCTGAGTACGGTTTCGTACCGTAAGTCTGCATTTCTACAAACATATTTAATTGTAAGTACAAAAATTAAGTCAAACAAGCACACTGTAATATTATTATACTTGCAGGCAAGGTATTAATATTCCCACATGTGAGTTGAGACTTATGTGAACATCTTGATTGTTCAAGATGTAAGATTGATAAGAAATAAAGATAACTCAGTGGGGGCTCCTTTCATTCATTCTCTTATGTTTCAACAAATGGTGACACTAATAAGAGCATTGGAAACAGTGTAAATCCTGTACCAAGCCACATACACAATGCCTTACCAAGCAAAAAAGAACTAAATATTATCATATCCTCCACAGTTTATACTTACTGGTGAACTAATCCATTTTTAAAACTGCATGATGGATGCAGTTTTAACATCAAACAGTTCAAACATAAAACTGCCTACTGCATTATAATTCTGACATACTAATAGAAACACAGAAGAGCAGTTACTAAGGCTATGAGAAAGCTCCTCTTTCATTTAAAGCCACTGTCATTTATAGCTGGGGGACTTTTTGAACCAGAAATTTTCTCAGGGCATAATTTGACTATTTCCAATTGAGAATTGAGCAGTTCCTCTCTGATCTGAGTAGCATCAAGAATTCACAATCATTTCCCCTGCAATCATGCTGGTCAATTGTACAGATGCCACAATATTAATTATATTATATTATATCATATTATGTTACATTGTTGTATTATTACTTATGCAGAACTCTGATGTTTTGGAGAACTGCTGGACATTCAGCCTTATATTGCCCGTATAGAGTGCCCATATTATGGGCACTGTTCAGCTGAGCGGTAGCTCCTTCTTCTCCAGGAGATACTTAGCACTGCAGCTGCACATTCAAGCTGGACAAAGCATGTGCAACAGGTCTAAAACTTCCAGGAAGTATTGGAACTACTGGGTGTCACACATTGCAGTTCATTTTTGTGGGTGCACATCCATCTCAAACCTCTTGAAAGTATTTATTAACTGTGCATGTTAAAAAAAAAAATCTGTGCAGCACGTGTAGTAGGTCTGATGCTTTCCAGAAGTGTCAGACCTATAACTTACAATCTATCTGACGCATTCTTAATATACTGGTGTCCAGGTCAGAAACAGAACAGTTCAAGAACAGCTCAGTGATTTGATCCTAAGTATATTTGACATTCTGTATTTCCATAAGAAATACGTCCCATTGTTAGGGCTAGCAGTCCAGGGTTTTTTTTCCAACATCACATTAATCTGTGAATAAGAATCTTATAAACTAACCAAAGAATGCAATTCAAAAGGAATGATGGGAAGAGTTTAGTAAGCATAATTAAACACACAAAAAAAAGAATGTTCAACAATGTTTCATGTGCAAGTAGAACAATATGATGTCAAATGGTTAAAAAACACGTTCTAGATGTGCTACCATGCATGGTTTACCCTTTTACAGCTAATTTATTCAGTATTGCCCTAGTAATTATGGTGAATAATTATGCAGTGAATTGAACTCAGCATTACACATCTTTTCTTAGTGTCTACCATTTCTGCTCTTATCAATGAAACAGGGTAGAACTAACCTGATGCTTTTCATGTACATAAAACAGAAATATTATGCAACCTAGTTAAATATAAAATAATTCATACAAAAACCTGCAACAAGTACAATAATATGCAATATTTACAGAATTACTTTTCTTTAAAAAAGTGGTATCTATCAAAAAGAAAACTGTAGTCACTTCCCAAACAATGTAACTGGTTTATGTAACTTGAACAGTACTTCAGAATGAATTCCCAAAGTAAACTTTATATTCTCTTGTTGAAATCTTTTTAGAGTGTAAGGATTTATCTTTTTTTTTTTTTTTAATGGAGCTATTTCATTGTAGCAGTTGTCTAGTCACCTTTCTGATGTGACTCTGGTATTTCTCTCCTGCTTTCTTTTTTGTTATTTTTTTCTTGTAGATTTTTCCACTTGGCAATGAGATGCTGAGGCAGCAGCAGTATTTCTGGCAAACTGCTTGAATATACAGAAACCAGTCAGAGGAAAAGGATTTGCATTCACAGTGGTATTGCACAGAAATACTGTAACCACATAGAGATTATGCAAATCCTTATACTCTGATTGTCTAATAACGGTTGTCAGTCAAAAGACGTGAATTTGCATATGCTAAAGCTAGTGAGAAATAATCACACAGTGATTATGCAAATCAAACACACTAAACAACATGTGAAGGACTGTCAAACTGGAACAAATCTGTGTATGTATGTGCCCATATGCTAAATACAGAAACACACAGTGCTAAAAGAACATTAAGGTTGCAGATCAAGCCCTTAAAAACATGAAATGCCTATACGCCTTAATTTAACAGCTTTATGAATTTCCACTTTTGAAATATGTTCACATTATTTTTCCTGAAAGGTTCTGGCTTTGTTCTGTTCGGAAGATGGACAATGTTCACTTAGTGAGCAACTGTTCAATGTTGTGTTTTGTCCAAGCGGTTCAATGAATAGCCCTAGACCTCATTTACTGTATAAAGCTGAAACTTCGCTCCCAATGGGAATTATCAGCCTATTCATTGGCTCTCCTACAGTCTTCATTGACACAGGATGTAAGTACTTCACAAGTATAATTAACTTTTTTTCAAAACTTCTTTGTTAGATAAAAGATGGTATTTTCTCAGAAATGAAGAATAAAAGTGTACACTAGTTCCAGTTACCCAATTTAATATACCTACTAGTATTTAGTATTATACTGCCTTTCATATGTTCACCACACAGCTCCTGACTTCAGATTCATCTGTGAAGGTGCTACACAGACTAAATGCAGCCTTACAACTGCAAGTTGGACTCACAATCTGTAAAGTTGTCTGAGAAAAGTTTGGGTTAAGTGACTTGCCTCGCATCTCTCAGAACAACTCTCCAGGGTGGTATTCAACTGGTTTTCTGGAATGGGATGGCCCTTTCTTTTTCTTCAGTCCCATCTCATTCAAAACATATTTCCAGTTCCTTCAACAAACAGAGCAAGAATACCACAGATAATGATCTTCCGAATTACAAAACCATGATTGTTCCCCAGTGCTGATCCAAAGGATACACAAAATTCTACCAGACCTAAAAGATTCTCCCAAAGGAGAGAAGATGAAAGGCAACCGAATGTGGCATGTTTGTCATATTGCTCAATTATCCAGTGGACAATGCTCAATACAACAATTGCAGCATTAGAACAGACTAACATGAAACAGACCACCTTGGAAGTGGGAGAATTACTCACTCCACTTCTAGTAGGCATTACCAAAGTGGTGTGGAAAGAAGGGGTGGATTGTTTCTTTTCAGCTGCTCACTTAAATGAGCAGTGGCAGATGGTAAAAACATGATTAAACCCAAAATAATTGCTTAAAACAAAAAGAGATAAATGTTATGCTCTCTCTAAAGAGATCTCTAAAGATACCAATAGAGATAAAAACCTAAGGTTCACAAATGCCATTTGTTTTCTCAGCTTCAACTGAGAACAAAGCAGAAAGAAGCTCATGAGAAAAAGAACACATTAAAAAAAGCTAAGGGCATTTTCATGTTTTGTGCTTAAGAAAAGAGCTCGGAACAAAAGGTTGGCAGGCATAATGAGGGTTACACAACAAATTCCCAATAGCATTATTCATATGTGAATGAATTTCAGAAAACTGGACCAAATGTTATAATTGTTATTTAATAACAGTGGGTCTTTCTAATCACAACAACAATAAAAGCAGGATGTGTGCCAGACAGAGAACTGGCAGAGAGGCACTTGATTCACTCTTACAAGTGAATTGCTCACAAGTACGAGAGTCCAAAGTGGTCTCTGCAAACTACTACGTGTTTTTCCGAGAAGTGACTGTGTATCTATGTGTTTAAGGAGTGGGAAAATAATTCTGCAATGCAACCTTCCTGATCATGCTGCTATGCTTTTTTAGCCTATTTTAAAAATTCTTCTTATTTACCATTTTTATTCTGGTGACTGCAAAGAAACCATTAAGAACTAACGTGTGGAGTATAATCAGAATGTTTAAAAACATATATTCTTACCTGAAAAAGTCCAAAGGATGCTTCAGACATTATTAAAATACTCTGTCAAATCTATATTTTTATAACATTTCAACAAATTCCAAAATCTGTCTTAGTGAGTTAAGATTTAACACTGGGAGAAGTTACAATTCTTAAGCCATACTTGTAGAACCAGAGAATAAGAGACTAAAAGGGACCCCAAGACATCATTTAATCTATGCCTTGCACCATGAAAGGAAAAAAATGTTATGGGGACAGAATATTTTTATCCCAGGTTTTGGCGGGGGGGGGGGGGGGG
>NW_008796217.1:3301705-3302788 GCF_000699145.1 Aptenodytes forsteri
TCTTTTTTTTTTTTTTAGGTCAGCACTTAAAAAAGCACATAAAACATCTCCACTCCCTTCTCTCAGAAGGAATGTTATAATGTCCTTGTTAAAAAAATTCAAGGATATAAACCGATGTGACCAACTGTCATCATATTGCCTCAAATCTTGAGATTCAAGACAATTCTATTTAAATTAATTTCATCACCAGCAGTCAACACAGAAAAATAATGTTTTCCAGACTCTTCACATATGGGAACTGAAGTGCTATAGTTTGCACATGCAGCTGAATATACCCTTATAACAGGTAATGGTTAAGTATGAGGGTAAATAATGTGCACAGCTATATTCATAGCCCTCATACAGATCACTAAGAGCATTATATCTCCTTGCATGCAAAAACTATTTTAACTTTGCTCGGCTCATAGATTATGGTCCATAGGAGAAGTCATTAACCTGCTTACCTCCTCCATAATATTATTAGCTCTAAGACCTGCCTGAATTTTTGAACCAGGATGAGACTGTGTGTTCAGGAAACTCACTTCCACTAAGAGAGAAATATGAAATAGGAAAATGGAAAAAAAAAGTAGTAAATTATCTTGATATAGTTTGAGAGCTTACATAATAATGAAAATAAACCTTGCTGTGCTTAGTAACTACATATGCATAGACATTAGAATTTGGTACTAAGCTGAGCAAGATCCCAGGAACATCAGGGAAATAGGCGGTCAGAAGGTGGTTTGCATTTTAGTGAGGTATTTGTAACTGCAAAATTAAGATCAACCTGATTTCTGCTTCAGACTCTATAGGATGCAGAAATGTGCTGGTTTTGGCTGGGATAGAGTTAATTTTCGTCATGGTAGCTGGTATGGGGCTATGTTGTGGATTTGTGCTGGAAACAGGGTTGATAACACAGGGATGTTTTTGTTACACAGAGCCAAGGCCTTTTCTGCTTCTCACCCCACCCCACCAGCGAGCAGGCTGGGGGTGCACAAGAAGCTGGGAGGGGACACAGCTGGGACAGCTGACCCCAACTGACCAAAGGGATATTCCACACCATATGACGTCATGCTCAGCATATAAAGCTGGGGGAAGAAGAAGGAA
>NW_008796217.1:3306111-3313228 GCF_000699145.1 Aptenodytes forsteri
CCACCCCACCGGGGGGGAGTGAGCGAGCGGCTGTGTGGGGCTTAGTTGCCAGCTAGGGTTAAACCACGACAAGAAAGTAGGGAAAGACAGGAAAGAAATAATTTAGAATAAATGGAGATTATTACATTAATAACCCAACTCCCCACCAGTTGAAACGTCTCACATTTTTGTCATGGTACAAAACCAAAATTATATTCCCTTTTGATGAAAAGAACACACTTATACCTGCACTGGGTACCCACATTGTGACTGTACTTTTTGAGTAATTCTCTACAGATTGCCACTGAGGTTCATTCCAAGTCTCCTGTCAGTCTTGGTGACTGAGTTATTAGTGCGCTCCTGAGTGCACTGAACAGCTGTGGAGAATATAGTTATGGCTCATTCACTACTTGAAGTGCTTTAATCCCTTCCTACCCATCTCTGAAATGTGATGCATTAAATAATTCTCAGTGTGTTTTTATATCATTTGGAAAAAGATGAAAAGTTAACAGCGTACGTTTCCATGCAATTCCATCTTTGAAGTTTTATCTGAATGATATGTCAAAATTAAAATCTAGAAAAAATTATTGCCAGGGAAGTACCATTCTGACCCTGACTTCTGAGCTTTTTGTAGATCAAACCAGAACTAAATGAAACCAAACTAGAAAGGAAGGAAAGAAAAACTGTTGTTACTTGTGTGCATACAGAAATACTAGCCCAAAAGTTCAAGATATCTCAAAACAGGCTTAGAACAGCTACCTCCACTCCTTCCAGGAGTCCACTACCATAAATAAATATTAGTATATCTACAAAGTCAAAAATGTGGAGGTAGTAGGGGCCTTCAGTTTCTGGGACTACATCAGTTACTTTTTTCTGTTGTGAAAGGACAATATGAGAAGGGGGAATTCATTCACTTCTTCACCATCACGGCAGACTGTGACATGGTTTCTTTCTATACTAGTCATTTGGCTTGGACCTAGTTCACTTTTTTTCTTGAATTCTCTGATTGTTTAAAGTTACTTCATGTTGATTTTGGTCTCTCCATGATTTTAGGTCAAGCAAACTCAAACTGGTGCCCTTATCCCAAATCAGCTCCAACTATATTATAGAATCATAAAGTCATTAAGATTGGAAAAAACCTCTAAGATTGGTGATGTATAGATCCTGACACACACAAGGTAGTTAGAGGTTCATTGACCAGGTGAGGACTGTGGTGCAGGCTACAGTCCAGTGCGTAAGAAGGGATGCTCTGTGTCCCTCCAGGGTGACATGAACGAATACATGCTCTGGATGGGAGCCAGAATTTGGGCAAAAAGGAAGGGACGAAGCAGCTAGACACTGAGCTACTGCAGGCAAGTGGCCTTGAGAGTTCTTCCATCTCCTCAGTTGACCCCCAGCCAGAAGAGTAGTATTGCTTAACATTCAGTGAAGCTAGGGTGCCGTTGAGTATTTTGAATTAATCAGGTTGAAAAGGATTTCATGTATATTATGAACTTAAACACAATAGGAAGCCTCATCTGAGTATTTCACAGTGCTTTACAAAGACCACTTACAGACAGGTAATTAACATATGAAAACTGAGCTGTACTAGAACTCTTGGCAAATCCACTTGTTCTCATTCACAGCCTTATGCCTTAGCACTAGATAGCACAGGCATAATTGATTCAAAATCATCTGTGTCTGGAGTACCTCAGACAAGTACCTATGGATGTGAAGACAGGCAACTTTATTGCCTGTGAACTGTCTAGTTGTTGCCTGCAAGTCAAGTACTTAAAGACATCCGCACTGCTAGCATATTTTTTCAGAAAAGAAACTCCACAATGCACAAACAGCCCATCTCTGGTTATTTTGAAGGATTCATTTTTTATGTATAATTTGATGCCTATGGATACCATATGGGTGCATTGTCTCTGCTTTTATAGTAAAAGCTCTGCCCCAGAGACATCTACAACACAGAACAGGTAAAAGGGACCTGATAAGATGGCAGCAACTAATGAAAGAAATCTGAAAAAATGAAGACGACACCAAAAGTGCAGTGCAAACCCCAGAGCGCTTGCTTCTATCTTCTTAGATGGCTGCAGGGCTCTTAGTCCTAAGACTGGTTTTCTTTTCTACCCATTTAATTATCTGCAATTATAAAAACATCATCACCAATGAAAACGTCATTCCTCCTGCTACTATAAAGCTCTTTTAGCTTTATACTGAAGTTATATTAGAGATGTACCCTATCCACCAGGCCTTATTCCTGCTTATCTTGACACTCTGATGGAACAAGTTCAAACCAAGACTTGACCTTGGATCTCAGCTTTGACAATTATGTCCAGCTCTTAATAGTTACGTAACTATACACATTCATGTGCCAGGATTAATCATTAATGACCACAATCTTTGTAACACACTTAAAAGGCCAGGAAATACTATCCTCATCTTACAGACAGGAACTGAGAGTAAGTAATGGTTCAAGGTCACCGTGGAGGTCTGTGCCTGAATGCAGAATTGAACCCACCGCTTCCTCCACCAACCCCTTCTTCCTAGCTCAGAGCAGCGCCCTTGGCCAACCCCTCACCTCACTTCATGTGGCTCTTCGTTCTTGTTTTGAAAGACAGTCTGACCTAGTGGGAGGGAAGCTTTTACCCTGGCAGCTCTCAGGAGCAGCTGCAGGCACAAACAGTTCTGCTATGGGATAGGATAACTAAGAACCTATTTTTCCTTCAGGAGCAGCTGCAAACTTCAGTGCTCCAAACCTCTACCCTTCTTTTTCTGCGTCTTTTTAAAAGTGCTGCTGCCTTTTCAGGCACTACTGAGAAAACTGTACTTATTGTAATCTCCTTGTAATTTGCGTGGCAGATTGCTTCTGCAATGGTTGTGCCTACAGCTTGAAAGAAGATGAAGCCAGGAGACGCAAATACAAAATTAAAAACAACAGTGTAGTTTGTTATATTGAAATGGACTTATATCGGCTCAGACCCTTCCACACATGAGAAATCCGTATTATTAAAAAAGGTATCTTTGCAATCACCAATTTGAATCAGTCATTGGAAAGTTTTTCTTCTTCTTTCCCCCTTCAAAAAATCTCCAGTTCACACTCTGTGTGAGGAGCCACACAGCACATTCGCAGCATGCAGCAGCGTCGACTGATCCTGAAAAATCCAGTATGTTCTTGAGAACCATCCATTAACTGTTTACAAATGGCATTTCTGAAACACCGTCATTCAAGTAACTGCTTTTAGTTTTCTTTTCAGGTTTATGATTATTGAAATGGCATTACCAGTGCAAATTCTCTCTTTCCGTCACTTCTTGTCTTTCTCATTATTAACTGCAACTGGAAGTTTAACATTTTAAGTAGCATTGTGCACTTATCAGGGTGGGGATTTGTCACATCAGTTTTGTATTGATAAGACAATACTACACCAAAGGCGCACAATCAATGTAGGGTTACATCGCCTTTTGCTGATCAAAACCGAAGAAAAATAAGCCAAAAACCCCCGCATGGCAAAAGCTTTTATGATACCAGGCAGACCAGGTTTCCCAACTGTTAACATTAAACATGAACGCAAGTAGAACATGCCATTTCCTGGCTGCTCTCTGGAAGACCAGCACCTCATCAGATCTGCTCCTGTCTGAGGCTGGTATCTGAATTTGTACTCTTGTTTGGCCCAGCACAGTGAATTGTTTGTCAGACTTCTAACCAGGGCATTCATGACGACTGTAACGTGAAAATCACAATGACATCTTCTGGCAGTAAGTTTCTCCTCTGTGGAGCCTCCACAGAAATCAGACACACACTATATGTGCTTTCCTTAACACTCTTTGAGCAGAATGAACACTTCGCTAATAGTGGTCAATTACTATGCAAATATCCAGTAATTGCACCAGTCAAAAGCAAAACATGTTACAAAAGGCACTTAAAAAACTCCAACAAACCACAAACAAAATAAAACCTCAAAAAAACCAAGTAAAAGCAGAAATGAGAAATGACTAGTGCAAGGCACGAGTTAATTATTAAGAAGGGGAGAAAAACTGTTTCCCAGTCTAAATTTTCAAAACCTATGCTGTTTACAATGATGTAAAAATAAAAGAGCAAAGCTACAACTTTAAACTGGCACATTGCAAGTCCTATGTTTCTATAATTATGCTTTTGCTGTCTAAGATTAATCAGGGTAGTTAATGATGCAAAAAATTACATTTATAATCCAGTCTGAATACAGCTGTACTGCAAGCTAAGATCTAAGTGCCATTAAGGTAAATGGAATTAATGGGCTGTCCCTAGCAATCTTCATATCTATCAGTTACTAATTAACATTCTTCTGCAAAGAATAATTTATGGGGGAAAAATACATACAGAAGCAATAATGTTAAAACTTGCAACACGCTGCGGTCACAGGGTAGTCGTGCAGCTGTAATAGACAATGTGTTGTGCTCATTTCAACAGAGAACAAGAAAGTGCCAACTGGCACTGCAATCAGTAAAATCTTTTATGTTAAGTCATTTATTTTATATGGCAGCAAATTATTACTACCAAGGATGAACTTTTGTGGGAGATGTTGACTTCAGCTAATAATGGAAGGACTGAGCAGAAGCAGCAATAAAAACCTGGTAGTTAAATTAGCTACTAAGAAAAATGAACACTGTGTGTTATCTTTGTAGATAATGTAGCACATTTGCTGCTTCCAACGTATGACTCCCAACTTGATTACTGATTTTATGCATTCAGTACTCACATTAGTTTTAAAAGTGTTCCTGCCAAACCTTTACCACAATCTTAATTTGGCTCTCTTTTGTTTTTGACTTTATGACATAAAAAGTGCTGCATAATTCTTCAGGGTCCTTTTTAAAAACCTCCTTATCTTCTTGCCTGTGAAACTATGCACCATCACTTCATATACCAGGAACTAATAGTAGAGAATAAATCTTACAATGAGCACCAGAGCTTCAGAGGCTATTATATGCCTCACTTCTTTTTGGAAAACCAAACCAAACCAAACAAAACCCAACAAACCAACAAAAACCCACCCCAACCCCCTCAAACCACCCTCCTCCCACCCACAAAAACACCCCTAGGAACAGACACATATATTAGTGAGTTGTGGCATGAATCAAAATCAAGTACTGACTGTTGCATCTGAAAAATATTCCCCTCACTAAAGGCCGTAGTAGTTAGTGGTTTTAAACCAGTATCAAGATATTTAGGTTTACTTACAGCATGAGAACAAATACATTAATCATTCTGAACTTATACTTACAAAAATCCAGCTTACAGTTAATATTTCGAATCATTGATAACAGTATTTTTCCAAGTAAACATCATATAGTTAGGATGATTTTAATCTTCTCAGACCCTGACCAAAATGGTATATAACTACAACATGGTATATTAGTAACAAAAATAGTAATAATAATATTACTGTTATTTATATAAGTGAGATTCATTAAATAATAATGGCATTCCCTACATTTCGTACTTATTCCCTATGTCAGTCACAATGAATTTTATGTCTATAATATAGACATGATGACTGACACTAATCACAATTTAATGCCTTCCAATTAAAGTTGTAAAGCAACATTTAGGATATTTTTCTAACTTAGCCAGTAAGATGCCAGTGATAAAAAAGATTCCTAACTTTAAAACTTACATGAACAGCTATTTTGCACACACTTAGGATAATTAACAGATAAGATTTTTAATTAACTCACAAAGACTTAGCATAATTTACCACATGGGGAAAAAAGCCCCTGACCCCTTGAGAAAATTAATTATACTGCTATAAAAATATGTTGTACATTGGTAAGAATTCCATTCTAGTGCTATAGCAATAAGCACTAAGTATTCTAACATGCTGTATTGTGAATATCATCTCCTCCCTTTGTCACTCCACCATGACCTCCCAAAAGAAAATACAGGCACATTCAGAATTACCTGTCTGGACTGTAGAATTTTAAGCAGTAGGGCAAGAGAAGTTTGTTAGAAATAAACACTGATTTACAAATGTTGATAAGCTTGCAGAAAAAAGAAGGAAAAGCCTATAAACCCAGTATAAAAAAATACAACAGACCTAGTGAATTTGCTGCTTTGAGAGCACAAAGAGAAATACATAATTTCATTTTTTCTGAGGGAATTGAATGAGATAATAGATAAACCCTGTCAGGATGGATCTGACTGCAATGCAGTAAATGCTAAAGTAGGTGTCCACTATTTCCATTATACAGTATGGCATATTTGCAATATAACTAAAAATACCACATATCATTTCTATTCAAATCAATCCTTTTTAAAAATTATTTTTAATGCTTCTGATTACGAAGCATATTCAGTTAAAAAAAACCCAAAACACAACACATTTTAGAGCTTTTCTCTGGTGCTCTGTATGCTAGTGCATCAGACGTTATTGCAGGGCCTAGTAGCACTTCTATACTGAAGGTTTTGGCAGGCTTCCCCACTGTAACCTCTCTGTTTAGGAATTTATAAACATCTTGAATGATATGCTTTTGCTCTGCACTTTATAGAAAGGAAAATAAGTTATTTTCTAAGGATGGCATTTATTGACCTAAAATCAAAAGCAAATGGAAATACCATGTAAAGGTATCTTCAAAAACCATGTTAAAGACATATTTTTGTAATGCAAAAGGAAGATAAGTAAGACAATTACATGATTATATGGTTCAATCTCTTTTGTTATTTGCTTTTAATAATGAACATTAGGTTAGCAAGAGAGATGGACTGACCATTCTGCACAGTGGAGTTCTGCCTTTTAGTCATCTATAATGCAACGTGCTAATTCACCAGAAGTTAGCCTACAGAGGGTGGAAGCAAGAACAGGAAGCCTGGGAGGGTGGAAGCAAAACAGGAAGCCTGGGAGGAATACAGAGAAATTGTTTGAGCAGCCAGGGATCAGGTTAGGAAAGCTAAAGCCCTGATAGAATTAAATCTGGCCAGGGATGTCAAGGGCAACAAGAAAAGATTCTATAGGTACATCAGGAATAAAAGGTACATCGGGAATAAAAGGAAGACTAGGGAAAATGTGGGCCCTCTCCAGAACAAAAGGGGAGACCTGGTTACCCGGGATACAGAGAAGGCTGAGGTACTCCATGACTTTTTTGCCTCGGTCTTCACCGGCAAGTGCTCGAGCCTCACCGC
>NW_008796217.1:3314646-3336679 GCF_000699145.1 Aptenodytes forsteri
AGACCTTCTTGCAGCCTATCAGTACTTCAAGGGGGCTTATAAAAAAGATGGCGGCAAACTTTTTAGCAGGGCCTGTTGCGACAGGACAAGGGGGAATGGCTTTAAACTAAAGGGGGGTAGATTTAGACTAGATAGAAGGAAGAAATTTTTTACTCTGAGGGTGGTGAAACACTGGCACAGGTTGCCCAGAGAGGTGGTGGATGCCCCATCCCTGGAAACATTCATGGTCTGGCTGGCTGGGGCTCTGAGCAACCTGGTCTAGTTGAAGATGTCCCTACCCACGGCAGGGGGGTTGGACTAGATGGCCTTTAAAGGTCCCTTCCAACCCAAACTATTCTATGATTCTATGATTCTAAGTTGCTGGGTAGCAGGTCATTGTGCATACCTTTGATGTGCAAATTCATGCTTAAATGCTTTGAAGAATTAGGGCCTACAGTCCATACTGGATTCACAGCAACACAACATCCTATCCTTTGGTGCTTTATCTGAATGGTATCTCTTACAGAGAACTCTACCAAGAGCTGGACAAGGTGGTGTTGACTCTGTAATACATTCAGCGTGAAAAACAAGTTTTTAGGTAGTTGATACGCTAAAAGGGTCTTCGTCATTCTTACTTATATTATCTATTTGTTGCCCCATTGTTCTGCTTAAAAATACCCACTATTCCTTTTATCTAGTTTGTAAGCCACTTTTCAACCAATGTGAAACAGTCAGAGTACGGCACTTTCAAAGGTTTCATGGTCCTACAAATGTTGTCATAAACATCTAATTTTTAAACTTGCTAATCTTAAGTAAGGCATTACCAATTTGCATAATATGCTGCTATAGACTGCCATTTTACAGCTAACCTGCATTTATCAAAATAAATGAACAAAGTCCATTGTATAATGGTACAAAAATATAGATGTAATTGCAAAAGCTGCAAGATTCCACTAATTCTGATTTCATAATTCAATACCGAGTCTGCTGAATAAACAACTTCATTATGTTAGGCTGGTAACTCAAGGTTGTGGAAGCTAAGCACTGGAACGGATGGGTGAAAGGACTCCCTACAGTCAACACGGCCAAACAAAGTGCTGTAAAGGAAGCAATTCCTCAGGTGATATAAAAAAGGTTTAATCTCAGACCTACTGCTTATCCAGTTATCCATCTTTGCCTCAGTTGTTCCTGTTACAGAAGCAGGGAAGCTGTTTAGGTTATGAAGCTTCTGTATAAGTTTGCCTCTTTGAAAAGCAGTCTAAAAAAGTATTTCCACAATATATGTGTTAACAGCCAATGCAGTAGCACAAGGGTATGCCTGTGACCTGTCCCCACAGTCTCTTAGGAGACAAGACTCCCCGTTTCCTGCAGTTTGCTCCACCTCAGACCCACTACAATACCCACCTTTCTCACTCGCTGCCCGGGGACAGTTACAACTACCCCCCTCCGTAAATACACCTCTGAGGTGACAAGCGCCTCGTTTTGCACTTTTCTCTGGGTGGATGCCAATGGCCCAGCCAAACAAACTGAATCTCATTGCTGCCATTGCTGTTACACTACACCCATGGGAGTTGACCATCTCTAGAAAGTGCTTTCAGGTGCCCATGACAGAAGCTGATAAGGGGCCTCAAACAGTTCCTTACAGGCAGAGGGACACCTTTTTGCCAAAAGGTGCACACAAGTAAAGAGAAATGTTAAGCCTACCCAAGGTTTGCAGATTTGGCTTTTAGATTTATCTCAGTGCTTCTTGGAAAATCCAGTTACCTGTTTGAAAGCAACATCTAAACCTGAGCCAGAAGATCCTTCCTCCTACACTTTTCCTCCTACACTTTCCCAGTCAATGTGTCTAAGTATTTGCTTTCCATTCACTCACTTTTTCTCTCTAGGCAGGAATTTTTAATGGCTTAAATATTCTTTTGCTCTTAGACTCTGGCCTGCAAAACATAAGCTTGTTAACTGAGATGGCAACAGGAACATCAATATTTTCTGGTGACAAGCTCATCATTTTTTCTGTAAGGAGCCTCATATTCTTTCTAGAGATAAGGTGTATATCCTTCATTGTTTTCTTCAATACCTATTCCTCCCCTGAAGCCTCATTTGGTTTCATTATTGAGCCAGAATAATACCAAGCAGGTAATCTTATGCAAATATAATATTAATACAAAATAACATAGCTTATCCACAGCCATATATAAAAATACCTGTTCCAAAGCATTTGTGATTGATTTCTGGTGGTGCCTTTTCTTCTTCCTCTTCTTTTTTTTTTTTTTAGCGTTTTTTTCATAAACAGGGAATAGTTCATAACCATGTTTAAGTGACAACAGATCAAACTTAATTTACCAATGCTACTATACCAGTGAAGGGTTACTTAGAAAGAAATGACAACAACATACTGTCCACTGTGCTTAAAATCTGTTTTAAACAGTCACATTTCCTGCTGACAGTTGCTCTTTTTTGCCATCCAGTGTTTACTCTGCTGAATGACAGAAGTCCAGTTTTGCTAACATGGGAGACCAATCATTCTTACAAAAATTGAAGCAAGAGCTTCTATTCTTCAGCAGCAGGTAGCACTTTAGGCCATAAATTTACAGGAAAAATATGGCTGGAGAGGTCCAGGATATGTCAGTACAAACACACAAAACAATTTTGAGAGATGTGGAGTTATCCCTGTCCTTTCTGACTCCCCACCTGTAATAACTTCCTTCTTAAGATTCACCTCTCTTCCTCCTGTTTGTCAACTAGGATACCAAAATCAGCCAGAATTCAGGGGGCTTTACACATTCTGAACTTGTCCCTATTAGATAGAGTTTTAATTACATAGAGAGTGGGACAGTGGCACTGTCACATCATTGGCACTGGTGAGGAGAAGTCTTGAAGAAGACCTTGAAGATGAGGAACTCATCTTGAAGATGAGGAACTGAATGATGGCATATGATGACATATTCATAAAGTTAGTGAGAAGGAAAATGGGCATTCTGCTGTGAGATTCATAAGCAGGAAGGCGTAATACTAGAGCTTATGAACTGCTACATGAAAACATGGGAAACCAGTAGCCCAGAGGTACAGTACCTCATATGCACAGTAACAAATGCACAGGTTGATAGAATACACTTAAGGTTTTATTCTTAATGCTCTTGGAGGAAGTGGAACAATTGCCTTAGGGTCAGAACTGCCCGTTCCTTCATTCTTCTGTCTGCTGTTCTCTATACAGTCCCTTGCAATGCACTCCATTTCCAAAGAGGCGTTCATCACAATCACCTTGTCTAGTTTACCCCTAATGAAAAATTTAAGAGATACACATTACTCCATCCTTTCTCACTTAGGTGACCTGAATAGGAAGGGGAAACATAATGTGATAATATAATTTGCATGTTGTTCTGTCATCCAGCAATGCCTGCATTTATTTCTATACAGAGGAAGTTGAGGGAATATTTTAAAAGAAAAGTAAAATGGATATAAAATAAATCAAGTTACATAAATCTTAGATCAGAATTCATTCTGTATGAGCTGCTTGACAATATGTCATTTTCTTGTAATAAGTGTGTTTTATCAAAAGAATTTAGTTTAAGACTCAGCTAGAATGTCTGCCTAAGTGACGATACCCTAAACTTAAACTCCAGTAATATTTTGGAGTGGGAAAACTGAACTAGTTCTTACAGAATTTATTCGTTATCTCTGGGAGAAAAATGGATTGATAAGCAATTTGATTGTTTTCACTTAAATCTATCCTTGCTCGACATAACCATTAACAGCATTTAACAAAGCCTTGTTTTAGAAAAGACATATGACTTCTGTTTGAGGCTACAGCAATACTAAGAAGCTATAATGGACACACATCAAATCCTACAATGTTATAACCAATACAGATTAAAGCAAATATGTGCAGTGAAATATGATATCATACCCTCCTTTAGTTCTCTCCCCACAAGAGTACTCACAAATATACTATTTGTTAAAAGATTCTGCTAATCTTTAAAAATACATCAAGCAGAATCTAATTAGTTACAGCCGACGTTACTGTTTGGAAATGACTTGGAAAGACATAGTTCATGTATCTAAACCATTAAGCCATTTCCAAACTACATAAGAAAATTTGGTATCTCTGAGCAATGGAGATAACCAGGTTAAATCATCTTAAAATAATGGGTGCTACATTTGAGGGTCTGACAATGGCCCATTTTCAGATCTCCATATCACAGTCTTGTGCGTGAAAGGAAATGGCAGCTACCTCATCCTGCTGCAGAGACTAGTCTGCAGTAAGCAGATACTACACAGTTTAGAAGAATTCAGGTCAATCTCTTGCTCATCCACTTATCTCCTGTAGGACCTGAAGTAAATACCAGTGTCTTTGCACCTCAGTTAACCCACCAAAGAGAAAATGAAGTACACAGGATGCTGAAGGATAAAATCATTGAAGACTGGGATATTCAGAAATTAGGATCTACTGTTGCTTGCAACAAGTTGGTTTTGCAGACCAGCATGGAGAAGTTTATCCCCATCTCTTTGCAGAACATAGTATTACAAGAATGTGATTGTCCTGGAGTCCTTGGCTATTTCTAGCTGCCATTGTACTTAGGAATAAAAAGAAGAGTAAATTTCTCAACTGCAAATGTATCAAAAGACTGAACACAGTTCGTTGCTTGAATTTATGTGGCCATGCCAAACTCACACCATGATAAATTTAATTTTTCTATGTGTATAGATGTCTGAAAAAGGAGGGTCTGTGCAGTGCCCACTGCAGTGGCTTCTACTCCCTACCCCTGGAGTTGGTGAGTCTTTAAGTAACCCAGTGCAGGGTACTAAGAGGACTGCTAGGGTTAGCACATTACAAACACAGCAGCCCTTTACAATGAGCAGATAACATTGTCAGACTATAGTCTATCACTGGTCAGAACACCACATCGTAACATTGTCAGACAGGAATAGTCTATCACTGGTCAGAACACCACATCCTGATTTTACTACTGAAGGAAAATAACAAGAATGCATGTCCATACACATGCATACAAGCCAAACCTCCTGAATTTCAATAATAATTTTATTAAACTGCAGGAAAAAGTTAATCAAAGGAATTTAATTTCATGTGATGTCAAAAGAAGACATCGTTTTGCAGCAGATGTTTTGGCATGCAGAATGCAGACCAAACTCTAAGCTCTAATTGTGAGCTTTTCCCTCACAGTGTGAATTTTCCAAACCGAACATCTCACTGTCTAATTGAAGCACTCAACCAGCATATGTTCTGCTCAAGCAACTGTGTGAAGTTTGGAATGCTGTATATAAGCAGTATTAACTTCTTTTGCTTTCAAGGCAACAAAGACTTGGAAATTACTAGTCCTTAATTTAATGCTGAAATGTAACTTCAATTACTAAAAAGTGGCCTCCTCTTGATGAAGAGACAATTTGTAAATATCCAGTGGGGAATGATGTCACAGTTTAATAAAAACCACCAATTTCCATCCATACTTCATTGCTCTCTTGTTCTATCACCACACAGAGATACCAACAGGTTTTGAATATTCTCCATCACTAAGCCACACATACATCCAAGTCTGGACAGAATCTAGTCACTCTTTCTGGATCTCATTCCTAAGATTCATAATTTTATTTGAGAGCCATCCTTTGGACAGGAGGCAGTATGGTCTGTCACAGTTCAACCCCTATGTCTGATACCTTTCTTTACCCCTAGTCCCTATCCTCCCACATTCATTTATAAACAGTTAGCCAGAGATCCACCAAAACTATGAGCAATGGAAATCTTAGTTTAGCTCTCTGGGGTAAAATAGCAATAATGCAATGATCACAAACTTAGGAAAAGCATGTCTTAACCAGAGATCTATCTTATAACATCACATAATATCTTTCGTATACCTTCTCTACTTCTAATCTCATCCTTTACTCTTGCTGTTTGATTCCTGTATTCCAGCAAGAGCTGAAGGGCAAAAAAAAGAAGCTGTGCATTTGAAGCTAGCTTGTTGATCTAACACAATATATTACTTCTCCTTATCAACCTTGAATTGCTTGAACTGCAATATTCAGCAGCTTTTCAGGCTGGACAGAATCCTTCCTGCTTTGTTTCTTCACCACCTCCCTTTCATGGTTTCTTATCTCCTCTAAACACAACAGTCTTAGTCTCTCTGCTTTGCTGTAGGCCTTTAGAATTCATAGAATGATTTAGTTTGAGAAAAAGCTTCTGGATGCTATCTGCTCCAGCTCCCTAGTTCTCAATGCAGCACTAACTGGCAGCCTTGTCCAGGTCCTCACACAGGGTTTTGCCCAGTGAAGTTTTGAGTATCTCCTGGGATGGAAAGTCCACAGCTTCCCTGGGAAAACCAGTATGGTGTTTGACCGCACTCACTGTGAAAAAAATTGTTCCTAAGATATAACTGGAATTTCCTGTGTCAGCTGGCTACCTCAGGTATAGCATTTCAAGACAGCACAGTCAGTATAGGATTTATTGGAGATAAGTACTTCCTGCAGATGATTAATGCCATCTCAGGTAAGCGTCTCAGGATAAGTTGCTTTCTGTGGCTACCCATCTTTCCACAATGACTCTGGAAGGGTCTGAATGGTTGGTTCAGATTGGATACTTTGTTTTTAGACATCAACTTAGGTCAGACACATCTCATCCACTCTAACCTAAATTTCTGCAAGAAAGGTCATAGTATGATTTGGTTATATCCTCCTACACTAGGAGTTTAGGGGAATACTTTGACACATGCTTGAATTGTCAAGCATGTAGAGGTGAGAGAACCAAAAGTCAGACTTTATTTTTTCTTTATATTGGAATGGTCTCAAGTTAAATATCTCAAATCTTACTAAGATATTTAAATATACTAATCTTCAGCAGTGATCTCTTAACTGGCATTATCATTACAGCAAATAAGTTTATTTAATGACTGTAAATTTCTAACTTAAAGAAAATATTGGTAATTTGTTTCAACATTTATTTTCCCCATTCTGTACCAAAACTCTGTTTTTCCCAAGTAAAAGCTGGAAAAGACTATGGCAGTCTAATTGCTTGTTCTTTCTACCATTAAGTTTATGGAGGTCTACCACCTTCCCTTTCAAAGCATTGCATGAATATGAATTTGAGGTCTAATACAGAATTGGATTGAGCCATTTGTCTTCACAGATCAAATACACTCATTTGCACTCTTTGTTTAAATCAGTTCTTTAAGATTGATTAGAAGGCCAAATCTGCATATATTCCAAATAGTTCCTTTAATTAACCATCTACCTAAGGAAGACCCAGCAGACAGTGATGGCAATAAAAATCAGATACAAATACTAAGTTAAGAAAAGCTCAGTAGTTAGAGCCATATGCTTCTGAGGAAGATACTGTAATAGAGGTGAAAGGTATAGGAAAGGAGGAGAACTATTCAACGTCACTAGAAAGACCTGTAGATTGCTGCAGTAAATCATTTGAGACAAACTTTTCAACAACCTAAAAATATTTACTTCTATGCAATGTTTTCATGTGCTTATGTAGAGATGGACCAATGAGGTAGTCCCCATACAGATTAAACAATAACAGTAGGACTTACCTCTAATCACATTTTTTTTAATCTAGATGGAGCAATGAAAAAATGCCTTTAGGCATTAAGGCATAATTTTGCCTTAAGCATAGCTGTGATAGATATTCACATGAAAACAGAAATTAGATGATGGTATCAAGCAGTCATCGCTGACAAACCCTGATAACCCAACACTGATAAACATTTTGTAGACTTTGGGGGGGGGAAGGGATCAGTGGGTTGTAACCCAAAAGCACATATGATAGAAGCATACAAACTTTCATAGTGCAGATATCCGTAAACCTTTATCACTTGTAGGACTCTTCAGGCACATTACATTTTCCAAGCTTTCTGTGAATATTAGTCTTGTTTTCAAAACACCATCCAGAGCATGAAAACAGAGTCTGGAGGGCATGAATGCACTATCACTCCCTGCTACAGAAATGGGAAGTAAATGAAAGCACTAAAAGGGAGAAATTACTTTCCCAAAGTCAGAAGAAGCTTGACTAGACCCTGGGAATTGTCATTAGCTAATGGGGACAAGCAATCTGCAGAACTAGTCAAGACCCATTTTGCTGAAGTTACTGATCTCTGCCAACCTGCTTAGGTTATCCACACTAAAGGGTGCAGAAGCATGCTGGACTTGCTCCAAACGAGGGACTCAACTGAAAATTAAACAAGTGACCAATAGCCACAGACCTGGTCAGTAATCTGTTTGGAATTACAATTTAAGAGGTTACTGGATCACAACCATGGCCTAACCATACTGTCTCATGTTGCCATTTAACCACTTGAATGGAAGGTAACCTATTGATATTTTAGCAGCATTTATTTTATAGAAGTCTTCATGGAGATTTAAAAGGAAGCTCCAGCTAGCAGTCATTTGAATGAACAGAAGTGAAAGAAGGGCTGGTAGTGATTACATTGTAGCAAAACAGATGGATGGTAAAGCCAAATTAAAGTTACTCAGAATTGACATCTCTTGTGTAAAATTAACAATAGATAAATGAGATGAAATAAAATAAGGCCTAAGGATGTGTTTTAAAAGACTATAATTTCAACTTGAACCTTTCAGGTTCAAACTCATTAGACTAACTTGAACAGATTTTCTTTTGTTCTACATGCTTCAGTATTACTGGCTTGAGGAAGAAATACATCAAAGAGGCTACTTCAGGCTCAGACAACATGAGGGAAAAAAAAACGAAAACAATGTATGGCTAGCTTATCATCTAGAGTTTTGGACTGGCTACAAACATCATTCAAATTAATTCCCAAGCTTGCAGTGAGTCCCCACAAGCTCCTGTTACCATACAGAACTTCCCTAAGTTCAAAAACTACCTGAATGGTACTATCTGTAAGACTGGCAACTTTTATCCAATAAAATTGCCAATCCCTTTAAGAATCATCTGTATCAGCAAGAAAGTACTTCCTCAACTCAATTTTGTTAAAGACTTCGGGTTTCTCTCTCATCCTGTACTATGAACAGCCAGGAACAACTAACTGAAATCAATGATTTTTTTATACTATTATGTGACAAAAGCCTAGCAAGACAATAATTTCTTAGCATAGCTCGGAAGCCTGGAATAATGCATGCTTATCACCAGCTGTAGCCATCTAAAAAATCTGCTGATTATATAATCGTCTTAAATCCCTGCGTAGGTTGAAGACTTAAACGTTGTTAATGATAGCTAAAGACCAAAGCAGATGATTGTTAATCCTCCTCTTATTTAAGAGAAGTTATACACTAAATAACACATTATTGCAGTATTAAGTGGCTTTTTGCTTTACTGTTTAATCTTGTGTCTTACTGAAAAGCTTAACAAATGTTTAAGATGTTTAATTACTGAACTTGAAGTTGTTCTTCATAACCTTTCTCCTGGTGTGTTCTGGTCCACAGAAATGCTGTTTTAAGAACATATATAAAATATTGCAATGTTTTACTGTGAGTCCAACTAGCATGAAGCAGAGAGATTAATCAAATCACAGAACTGAGTAAGTAAGGATGAGAATCCTAACACGTTTTATACGTGTATTTTTGAGTTCTGAGTTGGTTCTGCCTTAGGTTCTGTTTAGGTTCTGCCTTTTTCTCATTAAACTAGAAGACAAGAAAGTTTTAATTTTACCAAAATTAACACTTCCTTCTCTTACTTGTTTACAATCAAAGTTAATAATTTCCTTGTATTAGTACAAATGCTGTTAACTACAGAATTTTGCTTGTTTGTACTTTCACCTGAGCTGCTCAAGGGACACTAAATTTAGCATTTCACAGAGAGAAATATTTACCCTCAGGGTCAGCATCAATTTATGTGCCAAATCTCTTGCCGTATCACAGCAGCTTCTAAAAAAGAAACTGAAGGACTTTTGAAAAAGTTGCAGTCGTTTGTGAAGAAACAGCTAAAGGAAATAATTCTAAATGAAATACAACTTTTCCCAATCAACTGAATGTTGGGGGCCTAGGAAATAAAAGAAAATAAAAACTAATCTTCAAATCCATAGTTTTTCTGCAATTTGGTGTCATTTGAAACAGACATTTCTTCACATTCTAGAAACTCAGCCTTTTTGAAGAGATGGGAGATTATTTTTTTACGACACTACAGAGAAGACATGCATACACGGTATTTGCTGAGGTAGACTTCACCTTTATTTATTGCTTTGCTTAATGGAAAAGAAAGGCACTTAAGACCAAAACTACATGCTATCCTCTTTGTGTACAGAAATTTAAGAACAATTCCCCTTCATCAGGGAATCCTTACTGACAAACGAAGAGTGAACAGCTGTGGAGCTATGACATTTTATAGTATCTGAGGGTTTGTTCTTAAAGAAGGATTTTCTCTGATTTCAGAAGCACAGACTCTTTTTAATTTCGTCCTTGTTTTAGTTCAGTTTGAGACATATTTTCAGTAAGTACCGAGGTAATTTCTCTCTTTTCTTTCAAATTTAGAATGAAAAACATAATTAGGTTTCAAGCAGATATAGCTCCCGTAAAAGGAAAATAAATGAGAGATTTAGAGAGAACAAACTTGCTTCAAAAAGTTTCAGGAGATATTAATTTCCTGGGAAAAGCATGTAACTAAAAAGGAAAGGAACTGTTCCTGCCAGGAACAAAGACATAAGGACTCTGTAAGTGGAAACTGGATACTTTAACTTGCTTTGCAATGTTTCCACCATTACTTTTTTGTGTGTGTGTGTGTGTGAAGCAAATGCATCTTTCAAATACCTGTTCTGAGATATTTCTAAGTCTCTCTTCTTGCAAACCTTCTGCTCTTCCTTTCACCTCTCTTCCAAGCCCAATGCCATATATCCAGTATTTTCCAATCCTTTCATTGGCAGTCTCCGTACTGCCGCTCCTCTCCCAGACACCACTCTCGCATGTTACTTCCTAACGCCAACAATAGCTTTTGCTGCTTCCCAGAGCTGATAGTGCTGTTTGGGAGGACACTGCTATAATTAACTCTGGCATCACCCCTGTGATTTATCTTTGTCATCTGAGTCCTAGCAACACCAATAACGAAAAGGGTTGGATCCATTAGCAAGTCAGTACATTTCAAACACAAAATACGAGTAAGGTGATGGACATTTCTCCATCCACTTCCAGCTCCCACAAGCACAGCACCTTAAAAATCGTCCTTAGACTTCTACTGTTTATAGCAAGTCATAGTTCATATACTCCCATCTCTTTCTACTACTTAGGTTGCCCAAGGAAATTTTCCTGTGTATCTCCCTGCCTTGGATATATTAGGCACCATATGGAGAAGGGAATGAGGAAACTCAAATTACCTCATTAGTAGTTAAAATAAACAAACTCTCCTGCTGATTCCATCCAGTTCAGCATGTTACCTCATGGAGGGCCATCACATGTCAAGACAACACATTTGGCTCAAGAACTTCCTAAAATATACCTCACTGGAGGCATTGTCTGGCAAGTGTTGCTATATGTGTTCTCTACTCTTCTGCTCTTCCTTAGGTTGTCAGAGAAAGGCTATAGGAATAGATAATGCTTTGGCCTGGTCCTGGCTTTTGTTACCTTGTTATAATCCTATTGCACCACCCTCAGGTACCATAGCTGCCCTACCTGTTAAAACTAAAGCTGCATAGGTACATCAGATCAGCTGCTTGACTTTTCTGACAGTGGACGGCTGATTAGCTCAAGAACAAAAAAACCCTGATAATCAGCCTATACTATTTTCAGGATCCCAAACTGATACCTTTGTAAGGTGGACGTAGTCCCCTGGATTTCTAACAAAGCATGGAGGTGATGGACTATAGATAAGCCTAGTGAAAACTGCGCAGGAATGAAGAAAGTAAAGGCTGCAGCTTTACACCTTTTCTGGCTTCTTGACAAATGTCCCAGGAATAACTTAAAGTAATACCAGTCCCCTAAAGTTTTCTTCAAATATTCCCTTCACAGAGTTATTTTGTTCAACTGCAGGAACTCTTGCCATGGCCTCCATTCGTTAGGATCGCTCTCTGCCATTCAAACATCCTAGCAATTTCACAGTAGCAAACTACTGAAAGAAACTTCTGCTGGTCAGCTTTCCAGCAGGCTTTACACCACCTCTAACTGTAATTAAGAATGTCTCTTTCCTACATATCTTTTTATTTTTATCTGAATTTTTCACTCAGTTACAGACTATTCAGCCTTCTGTTGAGAGTCGTTAACACAGCTTTTACATTTAATTCTAAACATGATTGCTTTTCTTGTGTAAGGAAACTACACAATTTATTTAAATTTTTTTATTCTTTCTGATAAAAAATAATATGTAAGTGTAATGTGTCATCTAGAACTGTTTATTCATGACATCACAAAGTATTTAATTCTGGACAGAATATAATGTTTGACAGAAAACCGTTGATTTGTATTCTTTTAAATAGTAAGAATTTGATACTCATCTATTTTATATAAACCAATGTATCTAAAAGAGAAACACTGATTTCCTGAGGGATACGAGCTTTTGTACTATTTTTTATGAATTATTTTGATTACTAATTTAATCTGTATGGATATTTACACAGTATTACTTTAAGCATTCAGTAGAGCCAAAGGAAGGATGCCAGGAAAAACAGTAGTTGCATGAGAATCTGGAGTTCTATATCCAATTCTACTGTACAAGTCCAATATATTACCTTTGGGAATTTTCTTCCCTTATCAAAAAAATGTTAGGATAAAATAAATTAGACAGGACATGGACATTACAGAAATATTCCATTAGAGAGTGCATCATACAATGACTCCAGATAAATGAGTTCTTCAGCATGTGCCATTTACCAGCCCAAACTACTGTGACTAAAAAGAGTGGGAAAGAAAGAGCTCCAAATCTTTTCATTATCATAAAGGATAAAACTGAGTGTGTTTTAGGACAAGTTCTTGAATAACAGCAGCACTGTAACTGTATGCTATGAATAAGCAATTAACGAGGTAATTGTGCTTAGGAACCTATTTACTGTGTGTAAAATTACCAGTCATGCAAACTCATGCTTTTTCCAAGAGATACCATTGAAATTCCTAAGAAGAACAAACTGCAGGTTGTACAAAAAAATTCAGTAAATAGTTATTCAGCTAGGTTAGGAACACAAACATGCCTAAGGCTAGGAAAAATTCATGCCTTATTTTAAATCTTTCCAAATGCCTGTCTCATCAACAGAAATAATACTGATCTTAGAATTTTATCACTCTTTTTCCTCCTCAGACTACAGTAATCAAAAAATTGCTTTAAATAATTCCTTTTCACTTTAATTGCAGCTTTTTAAAAACAGGTTAATAACCATCCATATTTAAACTGTAGATTTTATGAGTTATACTTATTATGCAACCCATTAAAGTTTTACAGTCTTTGCAGAATAAAATAATCAGTGATCTTTTTCATCTGAGTGCTATTAAGACAAAGGGTGTAAACATCAACTGATTAAAACATTATTTAAAATGCTTTACAAAATACTTTATAAAATTTAGTTTAAAGTAATTCCACTCATCAAGACTTGACAAATCTGAAGAGTACTTAATTTAATTTCCTTTATGAGAATGTTTTGCATGCAAAGCAAAAGCCTGTGGGACCCTCAGTCCCCAATAAAGGCTGTGCTATTGCCTTTGCCTTGGATACTATGACTTTCCAACAGCAAATTATCTGTCAGCGCACTGTGCAGTGCCCTCCAGCAAATGTGTAAGGCAGAATGAGATAACTCAGAAAGTCTATTCTTTCGCTATTACTAATCATCAGTTAAACAAACAAGCATGTGAGATATTTAGACCCTATTAATTGTTTAACAATAACAAGAAACCACTTAGGTAAATAAAAAAAATACACAGAAAACAAAGCTTGCTGTGTGTCATTTTTAGGTATGTGGAGCCCTTTGTCCAGAGATCATTTCCAGCCTACAATACTGCTCATGAAAATGCCTTCAAGTTTATACTCCATAACCTACTGTATGGATATTTATCTAATAGTGTAGTCATGAGCTTATACAAACAGGGTGCTTCTGCCTCAGACCTTTTCAGTTTATTATGGACACGAGAATCGGTGGACACTAGTTAGAAGTCCACCCATTCTCACATGGCAAAAAGGAGCAGCACAAACATCTGTTCTTCAGCCACAAGGCGCTGAGTGACTGATATACTGCCAGAAAAATCCTGAAGAAACTGTGAGCTATCAAACAGATGGTGGAAGTGCACGTGCTATATGCTCAGCCTGCACAAAGAACAACATCCTACCCGCACCCACAAAGTAAATACAACCTGCAGGCAGCAATTGCCAAATGACCACCAGCATCGAGACGTCTGTAAGGACCATGAATGAGGCCACAGAGCTGAATGCCAACAGAGATGGTAGCTGGAGAAGGCCAAACACAGGTTATGCTATTACACACATACTGGAAATAAGTCTTCCGGATAAATCAACACAGATTTACCAAAGGCACACATTACACTCCAAAAACTGGACAGCAACCAGGAAACAGGTATGGTCGGTTAATTTACATCTACATTACAGTTACAGAGATTAATTCAAGGAGAGGTATTATAATGTCCAGGAAGGTGAAATGACACAAACTTAGGCTATTTTAAGATAATCTTAACATTTGCTTCCCCAGGAGAACGTGCATCCTAGAAACCTGAATTTCTACTGAAAGCAATCACAGAAGGTTGCAGCACCCTTGATACAAATTTAATTTAAATAATAATAAAACTTTTTAATGGATTTTTTTTATGGTACCTACCCACTTGTACCCATGAGCAAACTCCTCTAAGCTCTCAAGACTGCTGCATTCTATGTGGCAAGAGGTGACAGCTGTTCATCATAAGCATAGGAGACTGCTAATTCCCTAATTGGAACATAATCTTAAAACTGTTCAAATAAGTTGTGAGGAATCAGAGGATGGGTTGGGTTGGAAGGGACCTTTAAAGATCATCAAGTCCAACCCCCCTGCCATGGGCAGGGACATCTTTCACCAGATCAGGTTGCTCAAAGCCCCATCCAACCTGACCTTGAACACCTTCAATGATGGGGCATCCACAACTTCTCTGGGCAACCTGTTCCAGTGTCTTAGCACCCCCATAGTAAAAAATTTCTTTCATCCAATCTAAACCTACCCTCTTTCAGTTTAAAAACATTGCCGCTTTTCCTGTCACTACAAGCCCCAGTAAAAAAAAAATCTCTCTCCAACTTTCTTATAAGCCCCCTTTAAGTATTGAATGGCCACAATAAGGTCCTCCCAGAGCCTTCTCTTCTCCAGGCTGAACAACCCCAACTCTCTCAGCCTGTCTTCATAGGAGAGGTGTTCCACCCCTCTGACAATTTTCATGTCCCTCCTCTGGACCCGCTCCAACAGGTCCATGTCTTTCTTTTATTGGGGATCCCAGAGCTGGACACCGTACTCCAGGTGGGGTCTCACCAGAGCGGAGTAGAGGGGCAGAATCACCTCCGTCGACCTGCTGGCCACGCTTCTTTTGATGCAGCCCAGGATACAGTCAGCCTTCTGGGCTGCAAGCGCACATTGTCAACTCATGTCCGGCTTTTCATCCACCAGTACCCCCAAGTCCTTCTCTGCAGGGCTGCTCTCAATCCCTTCATCCCCCAGCCTATATTGATACATGGGGTTGTCCCGACCCAGGTGCAGGACCTTGCACTTGGCCTTGTTAAACCTCATGAGGTCCACACAGGCAGCGCACATTGTCAACTCATGTCCGGCTTTTCATCCACCAGTACCCCCAAGTCCTTCTCCACAGGGCTGCTCTCAATCCATTCATCACCCAGTCTGTACTGATACTGGGGATTGCCCCAACCCAGGGACCTTTGTACTTGGCTTGTTGAACTTCAGGAGGTTCACATGGGCCCAATGAAAGCAATTCCAAAAACAAGGCCAGGAGTGCTGCTAAAATGTAAGGTAATGATAAGAGAAAGATAATAAGAAAACTTTTGTTGATGCCTGGGTTGAAACTTGCATGAGTCCCAGCTATAAGTTGCAAGCAGAGGACAAAAATTTTTAGAGGAGGTTGCAAAGGGATTAAGGCTAGATTTAGTAGGATGCTCCTTAACAGTGTATCAAGTCCAAAGAAAATAATAGCAAACTTCCCAGCCGCTCTGCAGTGCAAAGGAAAATAACAGCCATGCAACCACAGGCAACCATGGGAAGGTTACCTGAGGGTTGCAGGAACACTCATTTATACAAAGTCAGAATATGAGCTCTGTTCCCTGTCCATGACATAGAGCATAGACCATACATAAGAACAGGCAGAGTATTCCTGGAGATCTGGATCCACCCTAAACTGACTCAAAACTGGAAAAAGACAAAGAGCTTAATTTCACCATGTCTCCCGAGCTGTGAACATTTCCTCTGCATCAGAGAATCAGAGCTTTACTGTTATTTCAAATAGAGCCCAGGGTGTAGATTAAGGATTTAAATGTACAGCAAATAAATCTGGCCAATTCAAATAATTGAATATTTCATACTGATGTTGATTCATTCCTGTTTTGCAAGCACCAAATAAAAAGATCTGAATTGCCAGGATTTTCTTGTGTTTATTCATTCCCTAATCCTTCTTCTTCCCCTGCAGACTTCTTAATTAAATGTCCTGGCCAGTCATGAAAATGTTATTATAATAAAGAATTCCTGAACCCAAACATTATTTTTGCAATCTTCCCTATTTTGAAAAATATTCAGCTAAACAGCAATAGAGATATAAACCATAAAGAAGAGTATAGCTATCTTACAGCTCAATTGCAGTGCTATGGAAAGGAAAAGAGCAAGCCAAACCCCCTGTTTTCTAGACACCTGTAAATGAGCAGCCATGCAAGGAATATCCCCAGAAGCAATAATCCCCTCTGTTTGTCTGACAAATTAACAATTTGGTGCAGTGCAGTTCTCCACCTGATAAAGGTCCTTCTTGTGGAAATAACATTAAAAATCAGCACAGACTATATTTTTACTGCCAAGTTCTTCTATATAGGCAGTATTCCATTTTGATTCACATGAAGCTGAGGCCATTGTGTTGTCCCCCGACTATCCTCCTCTGGAAACAAAGCATTCTGACAGCATGTCGTCACTACTGAACTTTAAAGGATTTTATACAATGAGGAAAAATAGTCTCGTTATGCTCCTCTGCTCAATTAACTCAGAAAACATAAAACAAAACCATTATGTAGAGACATTAAAAAAAAGGGTTTATTTTGTATATTTCAGGCTGCTAATGTTTAGAAAAAATAACATGTATTTCAAATTCCTCCTCCACTCTTCACTATCAAAAGCTACATCTTATTCATAACATCCAGAAAATTGGCACATCATTTCTGCAGCACATATGTCTCTTCTAGATAAAAAACTATCCGGGACAAGAGCCTAAGGAAAAGATTTTTAAAAAGTCTTCTGGCAGCTTTTTGATGGGTTTTCTCCACATTTCCTGGCATAACCCTTCCCAGAAATACTTGTCAGCAAGCAGGTTTTCTACACTGTCCATTTCTATCAGTTGTCTGGCCACAATAGGAGAAGTCTGCATTTCCCAAACAACCACGAAGCTACGCTTTGTACGAGCTAACTCAGTGGTCATCAGCAGGTCAGGCAGAGCCCAACAGCAAGACCAGAGCGGGGAGAAAAGCAGGTCCCAGTGAAACAAGCCAGCCATAATTGCCTGCTACCGATACCTACAAACAGAAGCTTCACCTCTATAAATAGAGAGTGCAGCCTTTGTGCTGCCCTGGAAGCTGCTAGGATGTTGCACTGGTTTTCAGGAGGCAAGGAGCATTACATCGGCACCCTAACTAAAGCTGCCGCTGGAGCCCTAACCTACGGGCAATGGCCGCTGTTACATCCCCCTCCTTTCCCATATGGCAAATCTTTACCAGGGGAAGGTGAAACGTGAAGGCCTTAATATTGCACCTGGGGCTACTGGCATGGAACAAGCAAACAGGAAAAATCAGGGGACTGAACAAGGATTACTACAGATGGATCATGGGAAAGAGATGTCTGCAGAGTAATAGTTCATTTTCCATCCATGTTTAGTACAGTTCTGACATTGCCACTACTCTTCCAAGTCATACGTTTCTAGTCAAAACTGTAATCATGTTTCTTTCCAAAGGATGCTTCTTTGGGAAACTTTCCACTGGCAACAAGGGGAGATCAGGCTTTAATTTGGAGTTAGGATGGAGCTTTTCAAGCAACATCCCTATTCCTGCTTACAAGCATTTACTCAGATCTTCTTCATTGTGGACCTCTTCCACTACAGATTATGCTCATACTACAGTCTACAAAGTGTGATATAATATTTTGTAGAAAATTTTCAGGAAAATAAATGGTCAGCATAGCCTTCAAAGAATAAACAAACAAGGAGTTCAATGTCTGATTTTCCACCTAGTAATGGCAAATGTCCTGGATTTGTAAACTTTAAATTCTGTCTCTCAGGAGGCTGAAATATATAATTCTGAGAGCTTCAGAAATAAGCAAAACCTGGTTTCTGATGCATCTGTGCTTTGAGGATGATGGGCTTTGGAGATTGTAAAAAAGATCTGAGGTTTTTTTCTGTGGGAGGGTCACTTAGGGCTGACACTGATGTCTAGCAAAATGAAGCATTTCCTCTTAGTCCAGGGATTCGTATCAATATTTTCCTACAAGTTAATTAACTTCTAGACTTTGATGCTTTGTGAAATTTCTTTGCAACCAACCATTGGCTCATGAACAGAAACACCACATATGCACATTCACAGGCACTCATGGACCAGCGCGTATTCCATACAACTGCTAAAGCTTTTGTCTCTAAGAAGTAGTTCTTAGAAGCACACAGACTTAAAGCTTCTCACTCTGCAGATGAAAATGCAGAGGTATACCAGATGTTTGCTAAATGATCTCAAATATTTTTCAGAATAGACAATTTAATTATTTTTCTATTCCTCTGACAATCTTCAAATCATATTTTAAAAAGCTACATAAGCATTTTTTATAGTTGTAGTTTCTTTCATTCATAAAATTTAGCCGTTTGAATCCCATACACTTGATTAATTTTTTTATATCAGATAAACTTGCAATGAACTTGTGATTCTTCAGGGTCTGCACCAGTGGGCTGTTTTCAGTTTAAACAGCTGTGTTGTTAAAATTTCTTTTTACATACGACTTGAGGGTACCCATTTGCTTCACAATTTAGAGCGTAGCACCTACAAATGTTCAGCTAACCAGATTGTTAATTGGTATGTTTGCTTTATGCTTTCTTGTATAAATAGAAAATGTTCCTCCTGAAACTGAATGGTTCAAAGGTTCACATGTTATCTTCCTTGCATTTCTCAGGTTACTCACTTTTTACTTTTCCCTCTCCTCAGTGTCCAGAGATATTACTGATAAAGGTTTGCACACCCCATGTTATCTCTTCTACTCTCTGCTCCAATGAAAGCTTTTGCTTTTGTAGAAATCAGTGCTGAAAGTTTTCTTCAGAGGCGGCCAGCAAAAACTGAGCTAGCTTTAGAGCAAAATCATCAGTAACAAAGAAAGCAATCTTATGTTTGTAATAAACTGAAATAGAGTGAAAAAATGTTATAAAATACAACATTACTATTATTATTTGTGATACTTAAGATCAGTATTTGGTTTTGTCAGTTCTTGTGCATGTGCCTGAGATTCTCCACTGGTAAGTTACTTTTGCTTTCACCTCTCCTAATATTTCTATCCAGTTCATCTGAATCCTCAAATTCCCTTAAGACTGCCTTTAGATAAAATTAGAAGCATAACTGCTTGATAAATGGGAACATTCCTCTGTAAACATACAATACGATGTCAGCACTTCTGTCATCTGATTTCTGAGTGGAATTTAATATAGCAGCTGTGAATAGCCTATGACCTGTCCCATAATGTGGGATTCATCTAACTAAACATAGATGCAGCTCAGCCAGCCCCTCATTATAGTCAGCAGAGATGAATGGGAACTTCCAGCGTTCACTTCACCTCATGCCAAAGTAGACATATAGGGTGCTTGCACTGCAGCCTACCTTTGTGTATTTTTCTCCACTTAAAAAATTGGAGAAATTGCTCATTTTTCTCCATTATCTTTTGTGAAGAAACTTAGGCTGATTATCTCAGATGCCTATGCCTATCACAGTCGAACTCTCAAGTTGAGTTAGGATTGCCATAACCAGAGACCACTTCTTTTCTCTGAAACATGACTGAATTTTCACTCAAGTTTCTCCTTGATCACGCTCTTCTCAAGTGAAGGCTGTTGAAAAGTGGCCAGTAAACGGCCAAAACTCTGGACTTCCGTCTAGCCTCATGGGAAGTAGCCCAGACATGCTGCCAAACTTATTAGTTCCTGTGGAATTGTGCGAGGGTCAAGAGGTCTTTAGAAATCCTTTTCCTAAGACATGATTTATGACCTTGACGTCTCAATCAAAAGTAAAGCTACTTTATCGGCAACATGAGAGAGAACGTCCAGTTCAGGTGTTCTTTTACTGACCACCTGCTTGACCTTGGTTTAGCCACAGAACATAAATGCTTCTCCACTGACACTGTGTAGGATTATCAATGAAGTCAATGAATATAAAGCATTATCGACAGCTACAATCGTTCATGAGCATGCATATTTACAAAGATAATTTTTTGGTTAAAAACATGTTTTCTGTCTCACATTCACATACTTAAAGCCCTTGTCAGACGTCCTGTTTACAGTCTAATATGACTTGTGGGTTACCTTCTCCTTAGGCTGATAATGCTCAGCAGCAGCTGATGTGTCCCCAAAAGATTCGTCAGCTTGGAAAGAATTTCTGGAAATATGCAGAACTTCTCAGCTAGCCTACATGTTTGGATGCCATTAACCAGCTCTGGCATATGAGCTAAACATAGCAGCATTCAATAATGTGCTGTTCAGAATGAAAGTGGGAACACTGAGGATGATGCTGCATGTCAGCACGCGTGATGAGAAGGCAAAGGCCACGTGGCAAGGCAAAGACTATGAGCAGCAAGGCAGGTGACAGCAGCTCTGATGACAGCATCCTCACACTCGGGACTGACATATTCAGCAAAGGTGGACTTGGCAGACGGCCACACATCACAGGAAGCAGTGCTTTGCATGGGAACGAGCTTCCGAGTGCTGTTAAGAAGGGCTGCTAGTCTCACTCTTGAAACCTAGGCTCAGTTTACTGAAAAATTGAAGACGAGGAGTCTGTAAAGTCCAACTACAGTGCTTATACCAAACAATATACTACTAAAACGATGTTCGGGAATAACAGGGTTTTGACAGGAGTCTATTTTTACTTCCTTACTTCCAAACTCACATGAGCACATCTTTGCCCCCCCAAATAATTATAGTATAAAATCAGTCTTTGTAAGAAAAAAGAAACTGCAAATTGATGGAACAACACAAGATTATCAATTATTTACTAAAATTCATCATTAAAATTGCATTTGAATTATGCAGTTAAACAATTAGCAAAACAATCTGAAGACTCTGAGCTATGGAAAATCCTGAAAAACCCCAGAAATACTAATAGACAATTTCTAAAAATTCAGCTGGCCTATTGCATTAAATAGAAACAGTGATCACAAAGCAAAACTGGTAAAAAAAAAACAACCTAAAGCATACTAAACAAGTCTAATGGTTTATCCATTTCATTATGAGTTATCAGTAATTTGGTTAAAACCAGCACTTTTTAAAACTTTGCTGCATACCTATGTACATCTTAAAATTTGAAAAAGTTTCTTTGTAATAACAATTCTTTGACACATTGTTTCTCAGTATTTTAAGACAGGCAGCTTATAGTTTCTCTGATCTCTATTAATGCTGTGAATTGCTTGAATTTAAGACTGCATAAATAAATATTTTTGACAATTAGTTTATTTTAATTACTTTAAAGCAAAATGAACATCCATAAAATGTAAATAAATGAACATTTAATTATGGAAATTTGCTATCGATTACTACAAATTGCTTCTAGAATGGGCATGTTCTTTTACTACTCTTAATTATTGTAATTAAGATTTTTGCATGTTAATTAGAATTGTTTTGGCATGGCAAATTCCAACCCTCTCTGTCTCTCTCAAAGTAGGTAAGCACACACATTCTTAGGGGTTTTTATTCT